>NW_020837956.1:37000101-37137441 GCF_003676395.1 Aethalodelphis obliquidens
TGTGAGTGTGCGTCCACGAGGGTTAGGAGGGTCCGGGGGGCTGTGAGGGTGCGTCCAAGGGCACACCCACGGAAGAGAATTAGGCCACACTGGCCGTAACACTGGTGGTTTCCTGAGGACGGATCCCGACGGTGAGACCCCACCCTCTTGGCCCAGTTCCCCCAGGGAGGAGGGCAAGGGGAGCAGGCTGGACAGCGGTGCACCAGGCCCGGTCCAAGCTCTCCTTCCCGGCGTGGCCTCGGGAGCTGCAGCCGAGGCCTGGCTGAGGCGCTAATGCGGCTCTCGGACGACAGAAGGAGGCGCTTAGGCCTCTGAGAAGACGCTCCTTCCCCCGGGGATGGACCTTCCTTCCAGAGCTGCCATTACAGGTCTGGTTTAAGAATCACCCACTAATTTCCTCCCCCAGGACCCACTGCCTCTTCTTTCAGAGTCACACGACTTTGTCAGCATTTCTGCTGACACTGCCTTGCCACTGCCCACCCTCTCACCCTTGCTTTTCCGTTTTTACAGGTCTCTCCTTACGTGTCCGTTGGCCAGCGGGAGTCTCTCTGTGAGGTCCGCGCCGTCCGCGTGCGCCTGGAGTAACCCAAAGACATCTCTTGCTTTGACGGCCTCACAAAGGCTGTGAAGTTTTGCCGCGTTATCCGCGTGTCTTTTCCTTGCGTACTTCCTCTCGATGTACTTGGCAGTAATGTAGTCCTTTCTTGCATTCCTGAAATCAAACATAATTGCCTCGTAAATGATTAAGGGCCTCTATTCAAACAGATCCCAACACCCACTCATCTATAACTACTTAAAAAAAAATCCCGTCCCACCCTCCTCGTAATAAGCAGTACTGGCAGAAAGACGGGAAGCGGGAAACGGGCGCCGTGTGGCTCCCCCTCGGCACCTGCGTTCGCTCAGCCTCCAGGCACTTTCAAGAGGCCAGAAACCCTCCAGCTGCCAAGACAAGTGGAATCAAGGGCCGGGTCTAAGGGCTAAGGGGCCAGGTCGCGGGGCTGGCAGCCCTCATGGGAAGCCTGTCTTCCTGTTTGCGGGCACCGTGCCTAGCAGACAGGCTCACCACACACCTGACGAACCAAACGACTGTCCATCTTCGCGGTCTATTTCCTGGCCTTCATGCGGCCTTGTGTGTGCAGACCCCGCCTCTCAAAGGAGCTCGGAGTGCCAGCAACTCCAGGGGAGCCAAAGAAGCCCGGGCTCAAATCCCGCCCCACCACAGACTGACGTGCAAGTATGTGGCCTCAAGTCTTCTTATCTGTGCAAATGCACACGGCCTGTGAGAAGGGAATGAGCTGACACGTTTGCTGCGCTCACGGCAGGTCCTTAGGGCCTCGGAAAGTACCGATGACCTTGAAAGACAGACAGCAAGAAAAACAGCAGCTCCTGGTCCAGAGGACGCAGCATTTTGCTCCGAGGACTCTAACATACAGCAGCAGCAATAATAAGAAATGGAGACACGATTTTTGAGGGACAGTAAACACTAATTACTTCACGTGACAATCAAGTCAGAAGTGCCAAGAAACGACCCAGTGTCCATCAGCTGAGGAACAGATGTCCATACAATGCAATACGACTCAGCCACAAAAGGAAGGAAGCACTGACACAGCCCATGATGTGGACGAACCCTGAAAACTTTAAGTTACATGAAAGAAGCCAAACACTGAAGACCACACACTGTGTGATCCCATTTACTGAAATGCCCAGAACAGGCACACCTGCAGACAGGTACGCAGTTGCCCAGGGCTGGGAGAGCGAGGGGAGAGAGTCGGGGATGGCCAACAGGTATGGGGGTTCGTTCTGGGGTGATACAAACGTTCGAAAATTGCTTGTGGTGATGGATGCTCAGCTGTGAATATACTGAAAGCCGGCAAATTGTCCATTAAATGGGTGAATTGTATGGTATGTGAGTTACAGTTCAACAAAGCTCTTAAAAAAAAATGTCAGGGAAAACCAAATTCCAAATACAAAAACCTGACTTTAGCCAATAGAGCTACCAGGGATATAGGACGAGTGACACGAGAGGACTGAGCCCCCTGCTTCTTCTGTCCCCTCTTTCTGGAAAGTGCGAGGTACACTGAGATTTCACAAGGTCAGGCAGGGGAGGCTGAACTAGAAGAAGGGGCCTGGGTTCCTTCCCCCCCACCCCCCGCAGGCTGGTGGTCAGCTCTGAGAGCGCACAGTCACTCGGGCCTGGCTCTCGGTCACACGGCCGGATCTCAGCCCAGCTCCAGGCTGCCCCACCCCCACCCCGGTGACCTCTGTATCGTGAGCACAGCTGCTTGCAGGGTTAGATGAGATGCCACACTGAGGCCTTTAGCCCAGGGTTTCGGATGTAATTACTGTGGCAGCACAGAATGAAGAGGGGCTGGTGGTGGCCCAGGCGGGTGGGACCCACCAGCTCTTCTCTGCTGGGGCACCGCTCACTCCCACCCTGCCACCAGGGCTGCACCCACCACACCTGCTTCTACTACCGTCAGGGGCCCAGCCCCCCACGTCAACCCACCAGGCTTCGGGAGTGGGCAGGTCAACTCCAGGCTCCCAGTGTGGCAAACACCACTCCGACTGCCTCACCCGATGAATCCACTGCCTGGGTGTTTCTAAATGCAGCCTCGTGTGAACCGTGCTGGTGGACTTCACACATCACCCCACACGTGGACAGCTGCTGCGGGCTTACAGGTCACATTGAGATGTGCTGTCCATCTGACCCTCACAACAGTGCTGTGACTGTGAGCCCGTCCCCTCCAGCAGCCGGACAGCTCTCGGGGCTGCCCTGCTTTGCTGGACTGAGCTCTCCTTCCAGGGGCTCCCAGCCAGCGTGCCGCTCAGCCTGCTGCCTGGTTCCCGTCTGGGGTTGACAACTGACAACCTGTCTGATGAAACTCTATGGGTCCCTTCTGATGGGCAGTGGGGCTGGACATGTGTCAAGGTTTAGGCGGCTCCAGTAATCACTGTGGGACAGTCAGGAAGGGGCTAGAGATGAACTGGACCCTTTACTTTTTAAATGTATTATCCACTTGTCCAGGGCTCTGGGTCTCGTCCCCTGAAGGTCGTCCCTCCACAAGCTCAGGTACAGGTCTGTTCTGGGCAACACCACGCCCCATGGTTTCGTGGAGGGAGTTCACTCTGCCGGAGCGATTCCCCTACCCCCTCTTTTTTTGGGAAAGGCTAAGGTTTTTGGAGAAAAGGCAATGAACTTAATGTAAGAATGCATTTGGCATTCGTGTTCAGAGAGAGGGGCTTCTTATACTCCCGAAGGACAGGGCGTGCACGAGGGCCCTAAGTCACAGGAGAGAAACACTCCTGTGGCCTCTGGGAGCAGACACAAACCTGGCTGCTCCCCCTTCCCGCCTACGTGTATCTCTCAACACCCCCCACATCCATCTGAGGATTCACAGCCCACGAGATGGTCTTTGGCTTCCCTTTCAACAAATTTATCTGCAGATGGTGTGTTGCTCTGAGATAAAGCCAGATTTAATCTGGAAGTAAAATACTAGCTTATTTAAGTAGCCACAGAGCTAGGACTTCACCTCTGACCCGTTGATTCATTATATATGTATTTCCCACCACAAGCAACACATTGTGGTGGGAGATACAAAAACGAGTAAGACGCAATGTATTAGAAAAATATGTGCAAATACCTCGGTACAACGTAAAGTGGGATGAGCTGCTTTAAAACAGAACTGAGTGCTACAGGAGCACAGCAGCCCAGTGACTGATTTCAGCTGAGGAGGTATCAACGTGGGTGGCATTTTGCCATCACATTGGTCATCTGCTCTCATTTTGGAAAAATAAGAGGGGGAGGAGTAAACGTCCTTTTCATTTGTGCCAAGGCTGGGGGGCGGGGAGGGGCCCCAATGCAGACACCACGTTTATATCCAAGAGTCCCAAGCAGACGGTATTCATTTTTTTAGAATCATCTTGCCCCACAGTAAACAAATGATCTGCTTTTATAAAGTGCCCCTGGTACTTGGAAGAAATGAGTTACCATATGCTTTGTTCAAAGTTGATCAGTATTACAGCATTTCGGGAGACCAGTCCCTTCACCGCGAGAGCAGGTGTCCGTTAGACAGTAAGTAAAGTGCCGCAGTGGGCCGCGATGTTTCCTGTCCTAAACAGATCTTCTCGTATCCCAGGAAGAGTCAGCTCTCCTTGGGGTAACTCTCCAACTGACACCTGCCCCGAGAGGACCCTAACTTTTCAGGGCGTGTGGAATCAGCTCCCGGCATGTGTGCTGCCCCACTGCCCACGCCCACGGCGAGCAAGCAGGGCTGCCGACACCAACCCGGCACAAGATGCGTGACCGCTTCACCCCTTTGCACGTCCCAGCGACTCTGCGAGGTGGCGACGGCTGCACCTGTTTCTCTTAGAGGAAAAGGGCTCAGAGAGGTTGACGAACCTACCCAGGTCCCACGATCGGGAAGGATGCAGCTTTCTGTGTCCCGCGCTGCCTCTCCAGGTCTGGGTAAGGATACAGACTTGGAACTCGGATCTTCATCAAGAAAGGACCATCACTTTATAGGCCCTGTGCCTGGAATCTAACGTCGCACCTCGTCCAATCTCAAGGAAACGCTTCCCCACTGACACTTGCTCCAGGGCCCGGATGTGACCTGACTGTCACCCAGCACCAACGCACGCGCGCTCACCTCAGACGCCGACACCTGCGAGGGTGTGGAACGCACACAGTACCTGCTCCTCCCTTTAGTTTGTCTAAGCTCCTTCACCGTATTAAGTCACCTCACCCAAGCGCAGAAGAGCACAGATCCCGTGAGCTCAGCTTCCAAAGACCGGCGCCCACAAGATGTTCCTGCCAAGGGACGGGAACCACACCTCTCTGCAACGCTCTCCCAGCCCCTGGTCCTCCCTGTCCTTGCCGAGCTCCAGGGGGAGCCCTGCCAGCACTTCTACCTCAGGCTGCTCCCAGGGAAGGGCTGTCTCGGTGAATGAACCTCCTCCTCTCCCTCATCACCTGTTTCTCACTTGGCCTCCCCTGTCCACAGCGGGCCAGCTGGACGCCTGATGAGGCACGAAAGCTTCTTGATCAGGTTTTGTGTCCAAAGTAAAACAGAAACAAAGAAAAGCTTTTTGAAGGAAACAACACGCTCGACATTTGCACTGGGAAAGAGAACGGGACATAATCATGTATCTAGGACAACGGACCCTCCGCGCGGCTCAGAATTCACACTGAGAGAAGGCAGGTGGGAGAGCGACTCCCCTGCCCTGAGGCAGAAGCAAGGTGGTGCCCACACACCACCAGCAGGGGGCGCCACTCAGGACTCCCTCCGCCCCCGCCCACCGGCAAATCCGCTTTCCTCCGGCTCCTAAGAAAAGCTGCCAAACCAAGTTTCTACTTGGACATCCAAAAAGGTTCAAGTGACTTTATAAACAACATAGGCTGATTTCTTCCCTAAAGAAGCAACAATCGATGCACCCAAGCTTGTTTATTCCCCTGCCTCGGGGCAGGGGGTGGGGGGTGGGGCCCGGGGACAAGGCCAACCTTTGCTCAGAAAGCAAGAACAGCCAGCCCCATACTTACATGTCACTGCTCGGGTTGGGTTTGATCGAGTCCTCAGCTGGAAGGCAACACTCCATAATCTCATTGAAGCCTGCGTTCCCAATATTCTTGGCAAGCTGCAAAAACAAAAGTCTATTTCAGGGTTCTCAATTATTAATACCTTCCACTGCTACACATGACTCACACAGTTGATTTATTTAATGGTCACTAAGAAACAGAGCAATAAAGTGGTTAGCCTTTAATGAAGCTGGACAAAACCCAAACCCCAAAGGTACCCATAAAACTAGAGATAAGAAACAGCATGCCTCTTACAGAGGAGTGTTCTCATAAAACGTCCCCTAGATAGAATGCCTCCACGGACAGGGAGAAGCAGTAACTCGGCCCAGCTCGAGTTTCTTTCCCTTCTCCCCACCCCCCAAAAAGAATCTGTGCTCGCTCCAACTGAAACAGATCTAACAGCCTTTACTTGCACCAGTGAGGGGGTGGCTCATACAGCAGAGAGGGTGCTGGGCCAGGAAGCCAAGATTCGGGTTCAAATTGTGGTCCTATTTCCTGGCTTTGTGACCACAGGCAAGGCAGTTTACCCGAGCTTCAATTTCTTTTTAAATTAATTAATTTATTTTTGGCTGTGTTGGGTCTTCGTTTCTGCGCGAGGGCTTTCTCCAGTCGCGGTGAGCTGGGAGCCACTCTTCATTGCGGTGGGCGGGCCTCTCGCTGCGGAGCACAGGCTCCAGACGCGCAGGCTCAGTAGTTGTGGCTCACGGGCCCAGCTGCTCCGCGGCATGTGGGATCCTCCCAGACCAGGGCTTGAACCCGTGTCCCCCGCATTAGCAGGCGGACTCTCAACCACTGTGCCACCAGGGAAGCCCCGAGCTTCAATTTTTTAATAATAAAATGCAGATACCTACCTACCTACCTTGCCAGGTTGTAATAATGATAAAATGAGATAATTTCTGTAAAAGCATTCAATAAACTAGAGCGCTAAAAGTGTATCTGTTCCAATGTAAGGTCCTCACTTGCCGATCAACCTTCTGACTCGTCAGAAATGAGCAGGTTTTCACCAGTGCTCACTGATACAGGCACTGTGCTGGACGCGGCAGGTACAAGATAAACGCCAGGCCGCCCTGGCACGCTCCTGAAGGGATGTGCGGATCTGGAGTGACCAGGATCCTTAAGAGCGCGGATTTCATCCCAACCCCAGCACCCAGCTCAGCACCTGACCGAGATCGGACCCTTCAATATCTAACGAAACAAAGAAACCGAATGGAAGCACCGGGCCCAGTGCTTTGGAGAGAACAGACATTTTCACTTCCACGTTGAAAACGATGCCGTGGGAGCAGCGACACTTCTGGTGCTTCTGCCCTCGGTGAGTCATGTGGACACAGGCTGAGTGGGACTCTCTGCGAGGAAAGGCTGAGCCCCAGTGGCCTCTTCTCGCTCCAGGGGGACCGGCTGGAGCAACAGCCAAAGGGATGTGGGTCAGACAGGGCCGAACTTCCTGGTGGCAGGTAAGAGGGGATCTCGAGGGAGGCCGAAGGACAAGGGAAACACGCAGTCAGCCTGATAATCGGGTGGGGAGCCTTCTTAACTCTTCCCTGTCCTTGACAAGTGAACAGAGCTTCCGGGTGCCCCGAGCCCCACGCTCTCAGCAGCCCTGCCTTGGGTCCTCGGTCCTCAGCCCTGGCCCCGGGGCCTCAAGGCGACGTCAGGTGGCAAAGCCCCAGGCTGCCTCACTGCACTTTCCTGGAGACGGGGCTGCCCGTCAGGGTGGTGCAGAGCAGGGGGCCCAGCGTACCATGGAGCCAACGCCCCGACGATTTCAGGGGCGCCTGGTGCCAGATCCAGGCTGAACCTCGGCGTCGGGGCCCCGGTTTAGAGCCAGGCCCACGCTAAAGGCCCCACCGTTCAGTGCAACGTGGACGCCATCCCGCACCCAAACCTCGTTATCTGCAGGGCAGTGACAGGACAAGCCACAGCACCTGCCCCTGGGAGCCTCCCGATCTGCAAGGAGGAGGATCCCCCGGAATCCGAAAGCTGCTCCCCTTCTGCTTGGGCTTGGCTGGCTTACTAGGGGACAGCTGGTGCAGGGAGCCACCACGGCCGTGCGTCACACTCGTCGAACGCAGAGAAATATGCCGCCTCACAGCTTCACCAGCCTCCAGCGAATAGTTCAGCCTGCAGAGAACCCTCTGGAACCATCAACAAAAGCAAAGCACTTGCAGATGGAGGCTGCAGGGTCAGGTCAAGAAAATGTGCGGTCCAGCAGGCCGCGCGGGCAGGAGCCTAGGCAGCAGGAGGGCTGGTTAAACAGCCCGGACACACACGCCCTCCACTCCCAGAGCCCCATCCCCGGCATGTGGGGCCGCACCGAGGCTGACGGGGGGCCCTGGGGTGTTCAGGTGCCGCATCCTCAGGGAAGCGAGCCCCAGGACACACGCGGAGCCCTCGGGCAGGCTGGGCTCCGGGCCTGGCACACGGGCCTGCTCCAAGGGGCTCGGTCTAACGAGACAGAGGTGAACAAAAACGAAAAAGAAGGGCACCGTGATACGGGCTGGACTGAGTGCTACGGAGACGGCCAGGGGCTGGCAGCAGAGCAGGGACCTGGTCTAGACACCCGCTCTCCCACAGCCCGAATTTGCACGAAAGCCTGTGTGCATCTCCCTCACTGCACAAGGCGCCCTGTGCACGGGGACCTGGAGTCACACATGCCTGGAGACCCGCAGCACCAACCCTTGAGGGGCCCGCTGAGCCAGAAAAAGGCCATAGGTTTTCTCTAGAAACTGTTTCCAGAGTTCGGGGTGAGGATGGGGAACCTCCTGCACCCTGTTTTCATGTCTCCAGGTGGAGGATCACCAGTTCCTGTGACATTCTGTCTTCCTCTGTTTTTACGCACCCGGAGGAAAGAAGCGGACAGTGAGAGAGACGACGTCCCTGCCCGAGGGGCTCAGAAGAACGGGCACCCACAGGAGGCAGCATGTGGTGGGTGTGCCGCTCTGCCCGTGCCTGGGGCTCGGCTGCCACCACACGTGTGAACCAGATCGCCGATTCCGCTGTTTTCAACCATAAATCAGACCTTTGCTCTCTCAAGCGGTTCGAAACGCATGTAGGGAAATGGGGTGTTAGCTACTGGGCCCCTCAGGCCCCAGGAGGCTGGAAGGCTTGGAGCACACGGCACATCTTTAATATACAGGTGGGTAAAAACGCCCGGGGCAGTGAAGGAACCTGACCCTGGCAGGCGAGCTAAGAGACAGCTGTGAGCCCTGGACTGCTGCCTCCAAAGACCAGAGCACGAAAAAATACCCTGTGGTGCGCAGAGAGAGCTGTGTGTCGTGCTTCACCTGCGCCTCCAGAAATTCTGCTTTTGGTCTATTTGACAAAGTATATAACATGCTCCTTAGTAAGTGGTACAAGTCTAACTATACATCACATACATGTATATGTTTGGGTGCTCAATTTTTTCTGGTAGGGTTTGTGGTTAAAAAAAGTTCAGAGTTGTGATTTAAGAACAAAGACTAGAACACAGGCTCCGGCCTCCCTTTTAAAATGGGGTTCTTGTTTAGGTTAGATAAGACAAAGGACCTGGGACAATGCCTGAAGCATAACAGTCACTCAATAAACGGTACCTGGTTCTACACTGCTTGCTGCCCTCTGCAGCCCGAGTGGCTTCATTTCCGACCCCGGTGAAACCGCAGTACGATCTGTGAGGAAGCTCTTGGTTTCTGAGGGCTCTCCTCCCCACCCCCCCTCTCGGATCCAGCTGTCGGCTGGTCTGCTTTATATTTAACAGCTGGTTAACAACTTCATGAGGAGGCAGGAGAAAGTCATAAAATAGGCCCGAGTCAGTAATATGTGCTCCTGGGGGTTTCTGACCCTATTCTTTGATGGAAGGAGGTTTTTAAATTACTGACTCAAATTCAATTCCATAATACTGAAATTTCCTTTACTAATTTCACTTACGATGTGGGACTGATCATATGATACCAGGACCCTCTTACCGACAATACTGTTTTACGTAGCACCTGAAAATCAGAACTGAAATCGTAATCTTCTATGTTAAGGAGGAACTTTATCTTTTTAAAATTTATGCTTATCAGGAGGTTTTCTGAAAGCAGATTGGCTTTAAAATCTAAGGATCTTAGGCTGGTGCATGCTAGAGTAGTTAAAATGGTACAGCTGCCCTGAACTCCAATCAAATTAATACTGCAATTACCCCAGTTTCTTTCCACCGAGTAAGAAGTGATTCTAGAAGCAGGAGGCAAAGGGAAGGAAAGATGACTGCTGACCAGCCACCTTCACGGATGCTGCTGAAACCCACTCGGTTGACATGGGAATCAAGCATGCTTTGAAACAAAAACAAATTAAGAAGGAAATGGTGAAACCGCCACGACATATCATCAGGGGAAACTGTTTACAAACCCCAGGCCAGAAAATACTTTATGGAATTAAGCAAAAGACTTCTGTCATGAGGACCACGGTGAGACCGTATGGGGGGACAGGAGCTGCACTTTACAGGGCGGGTGAGCATCTGTCTGTTTAGAACACAGTGCCAGCCAGGAAATGAAAATCCCTGCTCGTGTATCTGCTGTCTCCATCAGGCCGTGCAAAAACCCCTCTCCTGTCACAGCACATCCATGTGTGTGGCTCTGTGACTCTGCTCTGGAAAGCAGCCCTATCCGGGCTGCAGCCTCGGACACGACAGCAAGTTATCTTCCAGTTCACCCTCATATCTCTTTAATAGGGTACAAGGGGTCTAATTAACATGTGCTGCCCAAGAAAACGTATTCTGATGAACACACCAGCCCAAGACCCTGACACCACTGCTCTGTGAACCTGAAAAGTTCACAAACAGAGCAGTCAACCCGGGTGGGGTCTCCCTGCAGATTCACACATTAGGACATGCAGATGATTTTTCTGGAAGGATTTTGTTCAGATCATCTTGGAGGAGAAGGTAACAACGATAATAATAATAGCTAATACTTCATAGTTCTCACTATGTGCTGGATGTAATTCTGAACACACACACACACACAGTGTGTGTGTCAAGCCTTCAGGAGATCTTTTGTTCAGGCATCTGACTAAGCAAAATAAAAGAACCAGGCGCTCTAAAAAGGCTCGACACTCTAATGCTTTACAAATGGTACTAACGACACCTGACACACACTCTCCACCTATTGCTTAACAAACGGCTGAGGAATAAGGGTCTGAAGGTGGTGTCATGCCCGCAGTACCAGGGTTGGGGTGAGAGGGGGAGACGTCTGCCTCCTGTGAGTGGCCAGACAGGCGAGTTCAGGGGCAAAGAGAGGGTGGGAATAAATCCCACGTGATTCAGGCCTCTGCCCTTTGTTTTTCTGATAACCACTCAGGAAAAGAGGCTTAGATAAGGGAGAGTTTAAAGCTATGGCAGAGATTAGACATCAGAAACATCTGCAGATCTTAGTTAAGCAGCCTCTTCCTGATTTCTCCATAATGGCTGACAGTTGGTCAAACTTTGAACGCCTAGGAGAATATACAGACAGATACAGACGGAGGCTCCAGGAGAAGACACAAAGCTCTGAGCCTGGGATCAGAAGCCAGCTCATCTTTTCATCGAAATGGAGACATTCTCCTTCCAACCGTCTCTGGTGTTCCTCTCTGCAGTAGGCAGTAGTCTCAGGCAGATCGTCAGTTAAGTTTCTGAGACACGTGTAAGCAGGTATAACAGATGTGCCAGGATCAGGCTCCTACCAGCTTGCACAAGCCAGCTGTTAGACAGCCGTTATTAAAAATTACATGATATAAACTCATGATCCAAGAAACTAGACTAGGCAAGTCCCTGGCGGTCCAGCGGTTAGGACTCCCCGCTGCCACTGCCGGGGCCCAGGGGTCAATCCCTGATCGGGGAACTGAGATCCCATAAGCTGCATGGTGCATCCTCAGAAAAAACAAACAAAAAGACTATACTAAAAACAAAGTAATACTCAAAACTCATCACTTCCTGACTATTTTACTATGCTGTTTGTGAAGTTGTATTTGTGCGGCAAACTTACTACATAATGTGTGCGGTCTTTCCCACCGCATATTCAGTTATCCACACTGCGGCCTGCAAATGGCCACGGCGGGAGCATTTACAGCATGTGACTGGGACTACAAAGCCGGGCTTTTTTCCCTCCCAGAGGGCTGGCGGTTAGACATTTGTCAGGCATGAGGATGGGGAATGAGGAGGGATGGTAGTGATGTTTAAATGCTCTCCACAGGGAGAGTCCTCAAGGGTTGAGAGTGTGAGCTCTGGAATCAGATTAAAGAGGCCTCCACCCCAGATCTGGTGCTTTGATAACTACATAACCTTGGGCTTGTTAAAACATTCTAAGCCTCAGTTCCTCTTTTGTAAAATGGGGATAATACACCAGGGCCACAGGGCTGGAGCGAAGAGCAAAATGACCTAGGACAAAGCGCTGCGCAAAGTGCCTGAGGAGCGCCTCGTACAGAATCAACAATTATTACTTCAGCATAAACCACTTAACACTTCCAATGTTTTTAAAAAAACCCACCAGGGCAGTACAGCCACTGCAGGCAGTAGTTTACCAGGGCTCACTGAGAAGTAATTTATGTGTCTCTGAAAATATACCGTGAGAATTTCAAATCTATGCCATCGCCAATTACCCAGGATACCGCCTGCGCACACACAGCTCTATGATGGAGGCTGTATGCGTTATGACATTAAAAATAACTGTAGTGTGTAACCAAGAATACACTGCTTGGGTCCCGCCAAGGCTAGCTTAGCTGTAAACCTGAAGTAATCAGTGATGCTACTAAAACTGGGCTACCAGAATCCACTCCAGTTTCTCCCAGCTTTGTCTCTCAAGACCGTAAACGAACTCCTTGGAAGGACAGGAAGGATTCGACAAGACAGTTCTAAATGCATTACAAGTTCAGACACGTTGGATCCAGGATAGTCATCGGTACGACTTACGGCCCTGAGAGATCTACTGACCACGGTAATCGATTTTCTGCCAAGACTACTGCTCTTGACATTAAAATCCATGGCAATCAATATCCACTTAATAGTCACTGTCCAATGCTCAGCCACCTCAAGAAACAATTTCAAACACTACCTTCTAATCGGCAGTCATAGACTTTGAAAACAGTCCGAAGAGCTCATGTTTTAGGCGCCCCAAAGCACCGCCCATGTGTGATATGCTTGTTCCTCAGTGGAGCCAGTCTCAACGCTCTGAAAGTCACTTTACAGGAAATGCTTCAACCCCCTAATACACTGCATGGCTTATGTGTTATCACCCAACCAACAAAGAAACACCTTTTTCTTTAGAAACAAAGGCAGTAGAAGCAAATACCAGTATCTCTCCCAAAAGGCAACAATAAGAGACAGAGGACAAGTCCACCGGAGGCTTGAGCCAGGTAGTGACCGCACCGCAGACTCGGCAGACGACTCAGTCCTTTACCGGCTCTGGGCTCTGGGTTCTGCACCTGCTTAATGACTGGGGTGAACTGGACTCTGCCACCATCCTATTCCAGAATCTCACACCAGTCTCAACGCTCCTTTATAAGTTCAATTCATTTTATTCATTTAAGGATAAACCTTTGTGGGACTTCCCTGGTGGGCCAGTGGGTAAGACTCCGTGCTCCCAATGCAGGGGGCCCGGGTCCGATCCCTAGTCAGGGAACTAGATCCTGCATGCATGCCGCAACTAAGAGTCCGCATGCCATAACTAAGAAGTCCGCATGCTGCAACTAAAGATCCCTCATGCCACAACTAAGACCCAGCGCAGCCAAAACAAAAAAAAAAAGAATAAAGCTTTGCAACCCTCAACTATCACACTAGTAGCCGAGGAGGAGGAATTACCAATGAGTTTCTAACTGCCCAAATCCGCTTGGCAATATCAACAGCTACCAGCCCAGCGGAATTTTAAGAAACAGAAATGGATTCAAGTGCCAAAATGAAAACCTCGCTTTCAGATCATTTGTTTTCACTCCAAAATCAAGGATTCGAAACGTACCAGCAGCTCAGATGTTCCTAACACATCTAGCGTCAGGGACTGCATCCTGGAGTAGTGAACCCCCAGCTCTCGGTGGATCCCAGAACACTCAATGCAGGTCAGAATGCCCAGGTTGGTGGAGAGCCACGTAGGATCTGCCAAAGAGAATAGGGAAAATCGGAGCTTGTAAGGAGAGGGCAGGAGTCAGAACTTTTTTCTTGCAGTTACTGAACACGGAGTTTTGTTGCATCATTAGCATTTTTTTTGGATCCTACATGTAGCTGGAACCCTCGTTCATCATTAATTACCACCAATTTACACACAATACACACATGCGCCCGTATCTATTCTCCCTCCTCTTCCTAGGGCTCCACCTCCCCGTCCTTCCATTCATTTGTTAAGCACTCCCAAGGGGCAGGGCTGTCGGTACAGGAATAGGACACAGCGCCCTCTAGTGGCCGAGGGTCCCTGGATACAGACCACCCCCATCACCAACCTGATGGTACCAGCAAAGGGGACAAAGTCTAGCACCACACGGGGGACTGTCTTAACACACGTCTATATGTCAAACATGCTAATAACCAGCAGAGAACACCCACTATGTGCTGAGGCCATGCTCTGTTCAGCGTAGAGTTGAAGCAATTATAGTAGCAATAATAGCTCAAGGTGTGAGAGCTTCAGAAATTACAGGTGCTTTCCCTTAATTTCTCATTTAACACATACAAGAGCGCCTGGAGGCACACAGGGCAGGTGTCTTCACCATCTTGCTCAGAGAGGTGAAGGGCCTTCCTTGCTTGAGGCTGCAGAGCCAGACCACAGCCCTGCCTTCACCTGGGCTCAAACCCACACCCGCACCGCATGTTTACTTGCTCAGCGACGCCTCCTGGCCGAGCGCCAGAGTAGGCGCTCAAGAAATGCGTGACGGATGAACGCTGAATTTACTGAAAAGACGGAATTCAAAATCAAACATTCTTGAGGACAGGATCACAGCCCAGAAGTACAATTCTCTTTAGAATTGCTTGTTGCCCACAGAAACTCATAGGAGGCAAGTATTGCAACCTGGGTCACTAGTTGATTGCAAAGTTATTTTTTAAATGTTCAAATTATAAACATTTTATCTGAGTTCAGAAATACTCCCGGGTGTGAAAAACTGGTGTTTTCACTTCACTAGACCTATTCTACCGAATCGACTGTGTCATGCTTTTGGTGGGTATGAGTGTACATTTAGACTGCTTTATATCACTCAGACTGTCTTTTAGCATTTTAAAACAAAAATGTCATAGCTTTGATCCCTTATAAGTGTTTTAGAAGTCCAAGTACTACACTGTCCTCATCTAAGAAAAAGCACAGTTCGCTACCTTCACTCCCTGCAGCATCTCCTGCCAAAGGTATGTTTTTAACAGTCCGAGACCCCATGAGGTAATTCCTCAAATTACCCCCAGATACAGCCTCCAGGGTAACAGGAACCTACGGCACTTCTCAACTGTCCACTCTGTTTTTGTTGTGCCTTTTTTTTTTTTGCGGTACGCGGGCCTCTCACTGTTGTGGCCTCTCCCGTTGTGGAGCACAGGCTCCGGATGCGCAGGCTCAGCAGCCATGGCTCACGGGCCCAGCCGCTCCGCGGCATGTGGGAGCTTCCCGGACCAGGACACGAACCCGCGTCCCCTGCATCGGCAGGCGGACTCTCAACCACTGCGCCACCAGGGAAGCCCCGTTGCACCTTTTTTAAAATGGAAGTTGTCACAGAACCAGGGGAACGAAAAGGCACACGGCCACCCTAAGCAGCCCACAGCTCCCCTAACACCGGCCCATCTGAGCTACAGGAATAAGTCAGCTCATTAAACGCTTAAAATACTGGTTGTTAAAATCTACAACAGTTTATGTCCATTGAAAATGAAACCCCAGTAGGCCTTATGAAAACACAGAAATAAACACCTCATTTCACGGAATGTGACAGCTGGCTGGGGCTCACAGACAATCTCCACTGGTCCCTTCATCTTCCAAAAAGGGAAACTGACATCTAACAAAGTAAGTGGCTCTTCCAGGGTCACAGACTAGACAGCGGCTTAAAGTTGCTGCAGAAGTTCTACAAAGCGGTACCAAGGGAGGACGGATTGAATCCCGGAAAAAGCCGCAGTCTGGAGCCAATACAATGACCGGATGACCCTGGTTCCACCCTCGCTGTGTGCTTCTGTTTTCATTTCTCAAAAAGCATTTAAACCGTTTCAGCGCTATGGGGCTCTCTCCCCGCAGGCCTGCTCTGAGGGCCCGGAGGCAGGCATCTTCCCACCCTTTCCCCCACTTAGTCTGCGCACAGTTCAGTAAGCATCTGTGTGACAGCGTGAGCTCAGGCTGGGCTGCGCTGAACTTGGTGTTTGAAATGAAAGGGAAAATCAGTGACTGGCTTCTGTGAATCGGAACAGGATTTAAACGTCCTAGAGCTGGAGGGGGTGGCTGGGTCACCTGGCGCCCCGCAGTCGCAACACACGTCATTGCCTGTCATCCTCTGGACCTCGGAGATGATCTCCTTTGTCAGTTCTTGGACTATGTTATTTTCTCCCGTATTGTCATCTCCCTTAAATGCATTGTTCAGAGCTTCTTCCTTGCTGTTTTGCAGCACAGACATCCATCTAGAAAAATAACAGTGACGCTGTGTTAAATCCCAAGGACAACTGCCCTTCCAAGGTCCCACCCCCAAACAACTTACATTTGACATTCCGGTTCGTCCTCTGCTTGAAAGTGGTATGTCCTGTCATCTGCACGGCAAGAGGGGTTTCATCAGTTGTGAGCCCGGACAGTCATCCATACACAATTCCAAAAGAAAGCGGTTTGTAATTAACCTCAGGAAGAGTCTAAACTCTGCCACGAAGTCAATGATTTGTATACAACCAAGCACTCCCTCCTGCCCTGTACAAGCCCTCGCCTGGGAACTGCGGCTTTCTAATGCAAATTACCGAGCCAGCTCCTTTCCTCCATTCACGTCTGAAGAGAAGCAACTTCCAAACACTGAAGCTCTTCAATGAAAACCATCACTGTCCTTTCAAAACCTTTTTTTTTTTTTTAACTTGCTACAGAGTTGGCCCCCAATTGTTATGGCCCTTTGAATAGTAAAAGCCTTACCTAAAGCGAGTATCTTACAAGCTTTCTGGCCTTCTTAGCCCAACGTGTATAGCCTCAGTCCAATTGTGGGAAAGCATCAGAGAAACCCAAACTGAGGGACATGTGACCAAAAAACGGATCCATAATTTTCAAAGTATCAAAGTAAGAAAGACAAGGAAAGATACAGAACTGATATAGACTGTACGTGACTAGGGCGAAATAACAGCAGCAATGTGGAATCCTGGAGAGAATCCTGGAACAGAAGGAGGACACTAGTGGAAAAAATGGTAAAATCGGAATAAGATTCTTAGTTAACAGCATCACACCGATGTAAATTTCCTGGTTTTGACAGCTGCAGACATGGCTGATATTATGTACTAAATAGTAACTGATAACCTGTACTATGCTGTCAGTATTGGGGGGAGCTGGGTAAGGGATATACAGAAATTCTTTGCCTACAATCAGTGAAAACCAAAGTAAGAAAGAAAATTAAATTAAAAAAGGAAAAAAAAGGGGGAGGGAGACCCAACTTCTGCAGATGGCAGAGCGGTGACAGACAGGGACTGTCCTTGGGGTTCACAATAAACACCTGTGCCCCTCAAAGTGAGTGAACATTGCGGCTTTTACACTCCTGAAAGCACTTTAGTTCTTAGGATAATTCTTGGTGAGCTGACTGGGAGGAGGCTAAGGCCCAGAGAGGTTAAGAGGCAGGAACAAGCGCACCCAGTGGCCGAGGGGTCAGGTTTTGACCCCAGCTCTGATCCTCTTCCTATTTTCCTGACACGGAGCGGACACCCCGCACCCTCTATCCCCAGCCTGTTGCTGAGGAAAGGAACAGGGTTTAAGAGAACTGTGCCAAGGGACTTCCCTGGTGGTCCAGTGGTTAAGAATCCGCCTTCCAATGCAGGGGACGCGGGTTCCATCCCCGGTCCAGGAACTAAGATCCCACATGCCACAGAGCAACTAAGCCCGAGCGCGCAGCAACTACTGAGCCCACGCCCTCTGGAGCCTGCGCCACAACTAGAGAAGCCCACATGCCACAACGAAAGATCCCGCATACCACAACTAAGACCCGACACAGCCAAAAATAAAATAATTACTTTAAAAAAAAAGAGACCCGTGTCAAGTTCAGAAAAATAAACTTAATCCTGTGATCCAAATGTTAGTGGTCGGGTGCTAGGAAGAGAGGCCGCTTTCCCTGCCCCCACTCTACCTGGTGTGCAGAGCCTTACCTGCGGGAGGGCCGGAGGGGGCAGGTCCACATCCACTCTAAGTGGAACTCAGAGTCCTCGGGAAGCCATGACCATGGCAGGTTGCACCAGGGGACCGGGTCTGACACCAGGCCTAAAACCCTCCAAGTTTTCCCTGAAGCCACTTCATGGTCAGACCAGGCACAGATGCCACGGGAAAATCAAGGAGACGGGGGAGCAACCCATTTCTCTGGCCAATTCTGCATTTTAACACGTGAATGGTGGAGAAGCAGGGGAAATTCTCAGTGAAAATTTCCAAATAAAAATTCCCTTGTATGGAACCCTCTTGCACTGTTGGTGGGAATGTAAACGGATACAGCCACTAGGGAGAACAGTATGGAGGTTCCTTAAAAAACTAAAAATAGAATTACCATATGACCCAGCAATCCCACTACTGGGCATATACCCTGAGAAAACCATAATTCAAAAAGACACATGCACCCCAATGTTCACTGCAGCACTGTTTACAATAGCCAGGTCATAGAAGCAACTTACATGCCCGTCGACAGACGAATGGATAAAGAAGATGTGGTACATATATACAATGGAATATTACTCAGCCATAAAAAGGAACGAATTTGGGTCATTTGTAGAGACATGGATGGACGCAGAAACTGTCATACAGAGTGAAGTAAGTCAGAAAGAGAAAAACAATATCGTATATTAACGCATATATGTGGAATCTAGAAAAATGTTACAGATGAACCAGTTTGCAAGGCAGAAACAGACACAGATGTAGAGAACAAACCTATGGACACCAAGCGGGGAGAGTGGTGGGGGCTGGTGGTGGTGGGATGAACTGGGAGACTGGGATTGACATGTAGACACTAATATGTATAAAATAGATAATAAGAACCTGCTGTATAAAAAATAAATTAAAAAAAAAAGAATTCCCTTGTATGGACACTCTTTCACGATGCCTTTACACCAAGAACAGTTTCTAGCAGATTCAACTAGAGGGAGGAGAAAACAGGAGGTTTCCAGAGCCCTGCTGCGACGGTATCCTGGGAAGGGCTGCTTCTCTGCCCCAGGCTTGGGCTCCAGCTGGCCACGAACCCTCCATGTGGGCCTGGAGAGGCACCCTGTGGGTCCATCCCACTCAGGGGACTGACCTAGATCATGTGCACCTTCTGCTACACCTCCCACCCCACCTGGCATGACTGCATGATCTGAGGATAATGGCTCAGGACTTGAATTCGTAAACAGTGGGGTCAATCTGAGGCCAAGAGGACTGGACAGGCTCCAGAAGGGCTGGGGCCTTGCCACAGGGACGTCCTCCTTGAGAAGCCAGGCCCACTGATGGCTTGATCTGGGCGGGGAGTCCCTGTCTGGGGGAAAGATCGGTAAAGGAGGATCCTGCAGGGAAACAGCTGAAGCCAGCAGCCGGTCTGTTCCTCCCGGGCTCTCTGGGTGATTCCAAGCTGGCTTTGCAGGTTGAGGGACAGGAGGAAGGGGCAGCTCCTCGGGGCCTGGTAGACTCACACCTGAAACAGCATCCTCACTGCCCATCTACAGCTTGACTTTTATTTCTCCAGCCACCCAGATGTTTCACGAGCACAAAGGTGTCTCGGGGATACGTGTGTGTCCCAGCAGCCCCGTCAGCAGGTAGAGTCAGATCCGAAGCCAGGCCCCCACCTCTCAGGACGCTCGTCAGGTCACGGTTTTCTAGCTCTGCAGTGTCTCCCTTGATGGTTCCTGGGGGTGGGGGTGGGGGTCTGACCAGTTTTGACGTTTCTCTGTAACGACCCAAACCCACATAGCGCTGCAACAAAGCACTGCCACTACACATGCTCCCAGGGCAGCATCACCTCTTGAAAACTAGCTGAGGATGACAAGTGTGTAGGACCGGGATTCATTCTACCCACTGGAAGACAGTGGCAAGAAGAGATGAGAGCATTTTTCAGAGACGACAGTGGACTCAGCGCCTAGGACCAGGTTCGGTAAGCCCTTCCGGGTACCGGAGGCTGGAAGCTCTTGACCGAGGGTATTTATCACGTCAGGCAACAGAACAAAGACACTGATGGAATCTTGCGAACGTCAGGTGGCCAGTGCACGAGCACAGAACCAGATGCCCGGGGCCTGGCCAGCTGTTCAAATGTGTATGCTGGGAGGCTTCGGAGTCATCTACACGCCTGAAAGAAACGCTTCTGCACACATGGTCTCTGACGGGGGCCCCACAGGGGTGCTGGAGCGACGGGGCAAGCGAGGGTGTGTGGGCCCACCTCCCCGGGCGCAGAACTCATACTCCGTGACTAACCGCCGATCAGCTACTGGAGGGGAATGCGCCCCTTCTCATGAGTTAGTGCTTCAGAAGATGGAGAGGCCGCAGCCCTCCAAGTGTCCCCTAGACACTGACTGACGTCACATACGACCCCCAAGCTGTCTCCCTTAAACTGTCACTTTTTATTGCCATCCAGGGGCACATTTTAAAGCATGGGCAATCCTCCACATTTCCACACCGTCCTGAGGGAGTGAAGGATCGGAGAGCGAGGAGGGTAAATGCACCTGCGGGCCTGACGAAACACAGCAGGGCACACAGGCCTGGAAGCCGGAGAGAGTCGATTTTTATTTTGCAAATCCGTCTGGAAGCTGAAGATCAGAACCAACAGCGCCCAAAGCACACGCCACACGGCTCAACATGCTGCCGCAGCTCGGGACCGGGCGCATGAGAACAGGCACCGGCCCGGGCCTCCGTCTCCTCCCCAAGCACAGAGGAGCTGGTGATCGCTTCCTCTAAGTTTGCTGTGAGCATGAACTTACATAGTAACTTCCTACCCTCAATAATACAGCCCAGCACACATGTTAAAGCAGCCGCCTCGTGCTCGGGATACTGAGGCAAACAGGACAGCACTCACCTTCCCAGAAGGCACGGTCCGGAGTTCTCCTCTATGAATGTAACCCTTGTGCCCAAATCCCCAGTGACTGCCTTTTGAAAGGGGAGCTAGCCCTTTCCTTCCCCCAAACTGTAACCCTGCCACCGAAAACTGCCAAGACCAAAAAGGCCATCACGTTTCTTTAAGACATCGCTCGCCCTTTCCCTCTTCCTTAGGCGATGCTGAGAGGCCACTCGCCACAATGGGTGGTTCTGTGGTGGTTCTTCTGGGTCTGCCACAAAGACGAGCAGCACAGGAGCAGAAACACTAATTCTGGGGCAGGAAGACAAGTAGATTTCAACCCGAGAGTTTCAAGGGCTCTGCCGGGGGCCTCATCACATCAGTGGTGCAGGAGTTCTAACAGCGCCCAAGTTAGGGGAGCCCTGATGACAGAACTGTCCTTTTTTATAGTGAAGTGAAGGGATTTTTAGGCTTGAGGGCTGATCTAGCATAATCTCCTTGTTTACAAATAGGAAACCCGAGGCTTGGGAAGCTGAGAGGACGTGCCCAAGTTTACAGATCCCGCGAGTGGAGCAAGGCCGTCCGCAGGTTCAAGCCCTGAACCGAGAGACCGGCAAGCAGACCATCACCAGCGGAAATAAAAAGCACGCAGTCACCTGAAATAAAGGGCTTTCTCTTTGAAAACCAATTCTTTAAATTAATGCACTGTCTGAAATGGGGCTGATGCCCTAGATGAGAGTGTAAAATGATTTCTCTGCAGCACCGCGTCTGAGAAATAAACTTACGTGAAATGAGGTCAAAACACTTCTTCTCCTCAGGGTTGGTTTTCACTTGGCAGGTTAATAGATTAAGCTTTGCGGGAGGCCGGTTAGCCTGTTGAAAGACAAAAAAACAGAGATGGGTGGAAAGGACTGGGAAACCACAGTATCATTCCTCATTAAAATATAGCAAGAACAGGTTCTCACTGGCTTGCAATGATAGCTATCAGAAGGCAGGTTTTCATGTGGAAGGCATGACAGAGGCACATCACAGCGTGTCCCTGGACCTCGGCTCCCAGGGGGCAGCTGCCCCTCCCTGCAAGGGACACGGCGGGGGGCACACACCCACCCAGACAGGGATAACAAGTGATGCCAGCCCAGCTTTGAGGCCAAGGGCAGTGGGCTCCCCGAGATCAAAATGCTCCCCGTCTAAAGCTCAGAGACATTCCGTCCTGATCAGCTGGGCACATGGGCACCCACATCAATTTCTGGTGATCTTAAAAGTGTTTTCCTGAGTATAAACATTCACTTTCAAGGAAAGTAACCTCACAGCACAAAAATGACAGAGAAATTATATATATATATATATATATATATATATATATATGAAATGACAGATGACAGATTCATAATCCTTAATGCCAGCCATCTGTCACTTAAATTTCAACAAAACCCACCTTGTTCACATACGTGTCCCCCACCTTCTGCCCTCCACACACAATGGTAACAAGAGATGTTTTTGTCAGAGATGTGTCAAAAATGACTATTTTATTCCCATTTCAGAAACTATCATAACTAGTCCAAAAAAGCAAAGGGCAGAAGATAAGATAATTTCAGAAAAAAAAAAAAAGAATTCTGAATGGCAAAACACCTCTCAGAAATCTTGGAGAAATATTCAAGTATGAAAGGCTTATCTTACCCACCCACCAAGCTGCTAAAAGAAAGACCAAATAAAATGTCTTAAGAGTTCAATTGTTCTTGTCTACCCCTTCCCGTGGCCACCAGCCATGTCAAGAAACTGTAAAAGCTTGGATTTGGGATTAATCGAGATACACACTCACAAGTGTCTACATCTGGGCAGACCTGCATTTATAGACCCCTCTCCACTGAGGTCAGAGTCAGGGGCGAGGCAGCGTGGCCTCCATTAAAACAGGACTGATCCTTGCAGTGTGAACAACTGGGTTTGATGACAGCAATTTGGGACAAGCAGAAGCTGGATAAACAGGGTTGGACTAGACTCTCCTGGTTCACGGCTGTGCTGACATCTCTTACGTGGAAATCACTGCGTGTTCTGCAGTCTGCCGATGCCTAACAGGTGCCCTTGGGTCATCAGAAACCAGTATTCAAAGACTCCAAGCTCTGCCTGATCTTGCAAACCCTGACCCTGACAATTCCAAGTAGAAGTACCACCAATCCTGTTTTTGATCTTTATTAATACAATTAACTGGCTCGTCCAGGAACCAATACACCAAACGATACGTTTCTACAGTAGGAGACCACAGCACAAATGCAACCAAGCACTCCACCAAGGTGTTCAGCCCATAAAAAGTATGTGCCTATTCCATTACCTCATATGGTCACACAACTATACAGGTGCATTTAGGTGACGTTCCTGGACTACTTCCAAATGCTGGTGTCCACTGAGTCTTAGAAGCAGGAGCAGTAAAGGGGGTGATGCACTTTGGTAAATACAGAAAACTTCCACGGACAAGAAGATGATTTCGAATAGTAATAGCTACCTTTACTCAGTTGCTGCTGCCGCTATTGTTATTATCCTATTATGTGCTTACCTGAGGCAGGCACTGTTGTAGGCATTTTTAATGAATTAACTCATTTAATTTTCCCAGCTGCACTCTGAGGCAGGAACTACTCCACATTTATAGATAAAGATACTGTCCGCAACAGACTAAATAATTTTTTTTTTTTTTTGCGGTACGCGAGCGTCTCACTGGTGTGGCCTCTCCCGTTGCGGAGCACAGGCTCCGGACGCGCAGGCTCAGCGGCCATGGCCCACAGGCCCAGCCGCTCTGCTGCATGTGGGATCTTCCCGGACCGAGGCACGAACCCGCGTCCCCTGCATCGGCAGGCGGACTCCCAACCACTGCGCCACCAGGGAAGTCTTGTCAGGCTTTTAAAAGGAAGTTTCTAGTCTTCCTTCTGCATGACTGATAATCATTTAAAAAATTTTTTTAGATTTTGTAAGAAACAACAGACATTTCTTCCAGCTTAATACAGTCCCCAGCCTTTGGCGGTGTGGCAAAGCGACGAATTTGGCAAAGAGGATATCTAATTAGAGTCATCTTGTCCCAAGGATAACTTCTTTCCAGGGCCAGAAAACACAATCTAACGGGGAATACCGACTTGGGCTTTCTACTGAATTCATCCCCGATGCTATCACTGTCCCTCTGCTAAAATACAGAATACAAGAATCTCACGTCCTAACCTGTCCCTTTTTTCCTGACGGTAAGTTAACAAACATACTCAGGGAGATGCTGGCTGAACAGGTAAGCCACGAAAGGAGCCAAACCCAAACCAAACCCAACCCAACAGGCATGTCTCCACTGTCTTTCTCGGTGGAGGTTAATTCACATCACAGCAGCACTGAGGTGTCGGGACCTGGCCCCCCAGAGCACGCAGGGTGCCTCACAGCAGAGACGGCTGCCACAGGGACCCACTCCTTTCCCAGGAGAGGCAGTGGGACGGAGCCTCCGCCTGCCACTCCTCTGGGCTGGAAGCGGCATCCAGAGAGCGGGACTCCCTAGAGGAGGATCCCCGCAAGGGCGAGGCACTAACACAACATGCGAGTGGCGTGACAAGCTGAGCTCTCCGCATGCTGGTAAAGCTACTTAGGACCGTACTATCTGCCCAAAACTGCGGCAGCCCGTCAACATTTAAAGAAAACTAAGCCTCCACGTCTCTTGAGAGGAAGCTCAAGCAACAGAAATGAAGAGACCCAAAGTTTATGCTGTCGGCAAAGGATCACCAGACCTGCTGTCATTTCTGTGGTCGGGGGGAGAACCGCTCTTTGGCTTAAGCCGAGGCCCTGGGTCTAGTGGACACGCCAATGAAGCAAGTATCCCAGCAGGCCTTAGAGCTGTAAACAAATATGAAGCGAAACCCAGTCTTGTTTTATGAGATGTTCTGCACTGAGGCAGTAAACCTGACCCAAAACAGAGTAGAATACAATTCGAAAGCAAGTCACAGAATCGCAGGTGTTAGAGCAGGAAGGGAACCTGGCCTTCATGCAGTCTAACGTTCTCCATTTTAAACAGGAGTGGTGACTAAATCACTTTGCCTTCCTTAGTCTACAGCACTTACACCCAGTCTCACTCACTCACAC
The DNA here is from genome assembly GCF_003676395.1 of Aethalodelphis obliquidens. Taxonomy (NCBI): domain Eukaryota; kingdom Metazoa; phylum Chordata; class Mammalia; order Artiodactyla; family Delphinidae; genus Aethalodelphis; species Aethalodelphis obliquidens. The sequence continues at coordinate 37,024,868 of NW_020837956.1, forward strand.
ACACACACACACACACACACACACACACACACACACACACACACGTCCATACGGGAAAAACATTACATCAGGATCCAAACTGCATGGCCCCATGAGGGACGTGGTGGGCGTAAAGAAGGCCAGTGAAGGCTGGATTCTGGAAAAGAGAAATGACCTTTATTTGCCCAGGCAGGAGCCACGTTCAATCCCCCAGGCCAGAGGTCCCTCCAGACACTTGGTATCTGCTAGTTCTGTGGTCTCTCTCCCTTCTCATACAGAGTGGGTGAAAAGGAAGGGACCCCACTCCCACCCCGTGGAACACAGTCCACGCTGCAGTGCCACCCTTCAGGCGGGGTTTTATTCTGTCTCCTCACTCCTAAATACTGACAAGGGCAGGGTTTCTCTGGAACCACACTGAGCCATGACCTCTGGCCAGGGCCCTGAAAAGGCTGTCTGCACTCCCGCCCAGCTCTGCCTCTCACGGGGGAGCTGGTGGGGACAGAGGAAGAAAGACGAAGGCTGAGGCTCATCTCCACTATGGGACTGAGGTCAGGGCCAGGCCTCCTGCCTGGGGTGCAGGAACCTAGGCCACCACCAGCGTCCTCGTTCTCAGCAAGACAGCAACCAACTCTGCCTTCAGACGTTTAAAAAATCTCTACCGGCCTCCACGGCTTTCACCAGATCCCGTCACACCAGGTAAGGTGATCATATGCATAAAGTCCACCGTGGAAAAGGGCTGTGTTTGTAACTGTGGTTACACAGTCCCTCGTCTCCAAAAGCCAGATTAAGAAAATCATTTTGTTCCAACTGGCATTCCAACTGGCTCAGCGTATGTTGGCTCAGTTTCCTGCACGGGAAATTATACACAGGGTCGTAGAAAAAGACCCCGATGAAGGCTGGGTGCAGTACGTCTACAATAAAATTACTGAAATCGCTCTTGTCTTGGATTTCTGATTCCCAGACTCCTGACTACCTAAACTCTTTTCCCTTGATGGAAGAGCAGAACTCTTTCCAAGTGTGACGTTCAGTTTCCACAGACAAAGGAAGCTGGTGAGCGGTTTGCTGCTTGTTTCTGGGAGTCACAGGCCTCTGAATACAGACCACCTGGCTCCTCAGGTGTTCCTGACCCTGTGAGGCAGCAAGGGCCCCTGCCAGGGGAGCGTCAACAAGGGCACCAAACCGAGGAGGCACCCAAACAGGCTCTTCTCAGCAGGGACCTTGTTTAAAATGCACGCCTAGTGCCGCAGCGCAGGGCTCGGTCCCCTTACCAGGCCTCCAGCCCACATGGCCTCATCCCGCTACAGCGGAGCCCGTGATGACAGAGGATACTTACGGTGCCATGGGATATGGTCAGAAAACCATTTTTCACTGAACATTTCCTTTTCTGCCACACTTTTCGGATCCTTACAGATAAATGGGGAAAAAATAAAAGAGTTGAGAAATTTTGGACACAGGAGATTACGAACACACACTGAAACTCTAGCAACGCCGTCTACGTACCCATCGCTTTTCTTGTAGAGGTTGCCATTCCGCTCAGTGCCGTGCTCTTTGTTTCCCTGAGGCTGGTGTAAACTATAGGCTGTGCTCTGGCGAAGCTGTGAATCCTGCAAACAGTTAAGATGTTAGTGTTTTTTAATCCTGTCCAGGTTCCAATTTTTAAAAAGCAATACACAGAGACACTTACACCCTTAAAAATTTTTTTTCTTTTTAAATTAGAGAATTTCCCCTCTTAAACACACCAAAAAAGGGACATGAAATTCATATCCTGGAACTCCTAAATGCCACCTACCAGGCTGGAGAAGGAAATGACAAATGCCAGTATCCCCAGACTGGCTGAAAGAATGAGCCATTTGGAAATTACGAGATTTTACTTATTTACTAGCCTTTAGTCCCTGACAGTGGCAAGAACTCCCGGTGTGGCAAAAGCAGCCCTCGAGAAGGCAGGCAGGAATGCTGCAGGGCTTTCAGGCCGGAAAAACACAAAAACAATGTTCTGCCTCTTACTTTGGGCAAGTTACTTAAGCTCCCTGTCTCAGTTTCCTCCTGGGAAAACAGGAAAACAATTTCTAGTAAGAACAGTAAATATAGGAAGGCTTGAGTGAGCCCACGTGTGTGAATACCTGCTATGTAACACATACGAACAACATCTGCTTCCTGACCCCATCAATCCCAGCAGAGGGGCCATGGCCCTACACCCAACTGCTCCAGCCTGAGGGCAGACTGTCCACATGGTCAGCTGAGAATATGGCCAAGTCCACCACCTCTGGGAAACTCCAGCCTTCAGCTTCTTGAGGGCAAAGACCATTAATGAATCCCCTGGGCCTAAGTCCAGTGTCTGGGGTCCAACATGCGCTCGACTGGTGTTTCACAGATGATACCAGAAGCGCTAACCCTGGAAATTCTGGCAAAGGAAACAAGGGGAGCAAAACATGAACAAGCAGTTCACAGGTCAACCGGGCAGGACTAAGAGCTGCCTCCATCTGTTGTGAGAGCTCCCGACCCCGTTCACTTCGTCACAGAATAAACAGAAACGATGAAAATAAGGCACTTGCTCGAAAGGCAGGGCTCGCTGGAGCCAGAGCGGAGGGTGGAAGGGTACTCCGCCTCGCACCCTGAGGCCCCTTCCACTGCGCCTTGTGCCCTCACCAGAGGACGCCCAAGGATCCAGAGCTAGCCTCACTCCACTGTCGAGCAGCTGACCAGCCCCCGGGACCCTAGGCGCTGCCCAAACAATGAAAGAACCGGTGCACGACAGCCAACATGATCCGAACTGAGAATACACCAGCTCCAGAAGTGAAGAGTCAAACGGAGAAAACAATGGGAGCGCCTGGAAGAAGTGAGCTTTAAAGATGAAGGTGAGAACCGCCAGAGGATAAGGGGAGGGACACACGCGGAGGCCTGCAGAGGAAAGTGGTGGCTGTGGCCATCCTACAGGGAGGAAAACGAGGACAAATACTACAGCCAAGATAAGGGGGCCCATCGGCCGAAGGGACAGGCGGGCTGGAGTCAGAGCCTAGACTTCATCCGAAAGCCACAGCCAGCCACCTGAATTCTTGACCGTTTTTTAAAAAAATCTTGAAACGCAAATTTTTTATTTGGATGAAGTCCAGTTTATCTACTATTTCTTTTGTCGTCTGTACTTAGATGTCACATCTAAGAAGTCATTGCCTAATCTAAGGTCATGAAGATTTACATCTATGTTTTCTTCTAAGTTTTATTTTTTTAGATTTTTAATTAATTAATTAATTAATTAATTTTTGGCTGTGTTGGGTCTTCGTTTCTGTGCAAGGGCTTTCTCTAGTTGCGGCGAGCGGGGGCCACTCTTCATCGCGGTGCGCGGGCCTCTCACTGTCGCGGCCTCTCCTGTTGCGGAGCACAGGCTCCAGACGCGCAGGCTCAGTAGTTGTGGCTCACGGGCCCAGTTGCTCCGCGGCATGTGGGATCTTCCCAGACCAGGGCTCGAACCCGTGTCCCCTGCATTGGCAGGCAGATTCTCAACCACTGCGCCACCAGGGAAGCCCTCTTCTAAGTTTTATAGTTTTAGCTCTTACATTTAGGTCTTTGACCCATCTTGAATTAATTTTTTATTATGGTGTGAGGTAGGGGTCTAAATGCATTCTTTTGCTTTGGCTATCCAACTGTCCCAGCATCATTTACTGAAAGGACGGTTCTTTCCTCATTGAATTGTCTTAACACCTTTGTTGAAAATCAACTGACCATAAATGTAAGGGTTCAATTCTATTTCATTGATCTATATGCTCATCCTCACGCCAGTGCCACACCATCTTGATTATTATAGCTTTGTGGAAAGTTCTGAAATCAGAAAGAATGAGTCCTCCAACTTTGTTCTTCTTTTTCAAGATTGCTTTGGCTCTTCTGGGTCCCTTGCATTTCCGTACGAATTTTAAAATCAGCCTGTCCATTTCTGCAAATAGGCAGCTAGGATTTTATTTTGATGGGGATCACACTGAATCTGTACATCAGTTTGGGAAGTATTGCCAACCTAACAATATTAAGTTTTCCAATCCATGAACATGGCCTGTCTAGCACTGACTTTTTAAACTCTGAAATATATATGGGATAACTCAGCAAAAAAATTAGAAAACAAAAAACCTTCATCTGAGAAATCAATAGTGTGCTCAAGTATTCCATTACTGAACTGACAACAGACCCTGAACAAGCAGACCCCCTAACAGGACAAATGTCCTTTTCCACAGGGAGGTCATGCCTCTAAACAACTAGGGCAAACAGCTCATTCATCGGATAAGGATGGTCCCAGTTTCTACATTCTCTCAAAGGGGCAGTATATACTAGCACTAGACATTAGAGCAAACCCAGCTTTAAACATCACTGGAAATGTATGCAGCGGAGGGGAAATGGAGAAATACTGTTCACCTATCTGAATCTCTGTGAAAGACTAAAAATGAACCTGTCAAAAGACTAAATGTCACAACCAAGAAATACGTGTATTGATTTGGGGAGAAAAAAAAATCCTGCACAAAATAAGTGATGAAACCACGTGGCAACACTGCTAAAAGTGTTCATGCCAAGCGTATTAATCAGAACTCTTCACAGGTCTTATGAACAGGATAAAGGACATTCTTCTTTTCAACAGAGTCAGACCCTATGCCAGAGGTTAGGAATGAAATCACTGTTTTATTCTTTAGACAAGGCATTTCTTGAATCAATTTTAAAATGCAAGCAAATCTGAAACTATGAAATTTAAAATTTGTAAGGAATATAATCTGTGTAACATAAAATTGAACCTGCTTTAGAACTAATTATTTCAGCATCTTCCAGGTGACTTCTACGTGACCCAACAAAAATAGCCTTTCTTCACCTGTTTATACAAGTGTTTCATACAACACTTGATCAAGGGAAGGGGTGACAAATGAAGTTGGCCCTTTCACATACTGAGATTTCAACTGAATGGAATACAGTTCAAGGGAAAAGAGCCTCTCTTTCTGAGGAGAGCCATCATCTAACAATACAGCAGGCAACTGGCCGGGGCATCCACGTTGCCCGGATTCTTGGAGACTCTCCCACGTATTCTGCGCTTCTCCAGGACAGCCAAGGACACCCTAAGACTCGACTGAGTGAGCCTCCACGTGGAGGCTGTTATATGTCTGAAGCACATAAGTAGGCATTTTATGGACCTTCAGAAAGCTCTCATAAAACTCTATCAGTATCCACAAATCCTCTGTTCTATGACATCCAGACAAGTTCTCAGATCCCAGGCACTGCCCATGATCTTAAGTTTTGTGTGGCCTTATGAAGTGTTAGCCACTGGGTCCTGCTGAAGCAGAAACCGCCCAGATGAGCGGTAGACTCAATATCTGAAATCTTCAGGAACAGGGCGTGGGGCCGGGGAAGGGCGATACTGCATACTTCATATACACATATATGCGCGCGCACACACACACGTCTACTCATAACATCAGAAGTATCCCCGAGCTCCCTAAGACTCTAGAACATCACACACACTTTTTCAATTCACCTGTCCACCTCTCAGAAAGTCTGTGTTCGGTCAATTCTCGTGATGAACAGATTGCCGAGGAGTCACCTCACGAAGCTTAAAGTTTCTCTGCCAAGGGAGGGCTGTGATATCCAATCGCTGCCCATTTTCCCAAGGCGTGTCAGGTGTGTCCATGGACGTGTGTGTGTGTGTGTGTGTGTGTGTATGCACCGGGAACTGGGGGCTCTGCTAAGCAAGCACTAAGCTGTGGTCACAGAACAGTGTTCTAACATCTCTTACCACCTATTCCCCATTATTTCTGGGTAGCTTTTTTTTTTTGGCCACACTGCATGGCTTGAGGGATCTAAGTTCCCCAACCGTGGGCCCCGGCAGTGAAAGTGCCAAGTCCTAACCACTGGACCACCAGGGAAGCCCCTCTGGGTAGCTTTTTAAAAGATTCTGACACAAGCTATTAAAGTCACATAATATAGCTGACAGAGAACAGACCAGGGCTCAAACCCTGGCCCCCAAACTCCAGCAAATGCATTTCTCCTCTCAGACTCGAGTTGTAAATGCAGGCTAATACTACCTGCCCAGCCATGCTGTTGTACTAAGGACTGATTACTGGTCACGCTTATCACGTGCCTGGAAACACCTGAGAAGTGAAGCAAGCAGAAGACGCCATGACAACAGAGAGCAGGGGAGAGGACAGGGGGAGTGATGATGAAGGCTTGGGAATGGGGGAGTGGGGCAGTCGGGGGCACCTGACAGGCCGGGGTCGGGAGCAAGGGCATCAGCCTAGACTGGAGTGTGAGTCAGAGTGCGGAGGGGGCAAAGGTCGGGGCCAGAGTCACGAAGACAAGGTGCCAGATGACCAGCCAACGGAGGAGGGTCAAGTGGGCAGAAGGACCCCTCAGAGATACCACCACCGCCACCCACCACTGTTCAACTACCAAGGCCGGGGGAAGGAATCGGGTCTTTTCTGTTCCCTCCTGTCTCGTCGGCATCAGGAGCCCAGCATTTGTGGAATGAATGAACGAACCAGTATCCGTTTATCAAGACAATGTGTAAGTGCTTTACAGAACTTGTCCCTTAGATCTCATAACAGCTCTCGCGTAGGCAACATCACTCCTGTTTTACAGGTGGAGCGAACCGAGGCGTGGAGCAGTCAAGTAACTTGCTCGAGGCCACCCTGGCAGGAAGTGGAAGACCTAGGGTTCAAACGGTATGTGCTGCTGGACAGCCGGCTACCAGGCGAGCTTTCTGTCCTGGTCAGAAGCTGGCCCACCTGTCTCACCTGCTGGGCCTCTCCTAACTCTGAATCATCCTCCAAACCCTCCTTCCTGACACACACCTGCCCACCCCACACTGGGGTGACACCTTCCTTGGAGGTGACCTCCAGTAGAGCTCTCATCACACTGCGCTCAACTCCTTTTCTGTCCCCACCCCAGACTGTGAGCCCTTTAAGAGGGAAGAACCGTATCTAGCCTACTCCGGTGTGTGTCTGTGCAGCTCCTGCTTAGAGTAACTGCTGAGGAAATGGCAGTCGAATGTGCCAAGTCTTGCCTGGAGTCGGCACTCAAGGCCAGCTCTAGGCTACCCAGCAGGCTGGCAGGACGGGTGGGAAGTGGACACCTAGCCAGAGGGTACTGATTAAGGCCAGATTTGAGCATGATTAAGATATGCAACCCCAGACCAAAAGGCCGGAGTTGGAAGAAAATCATGGCTGTCATGGACCTCTGCTCCTTGGACAGCACATACTATTCGACCACATCCTACCAGACAGGGACACTTTAAAAACTGGCACGAAGAGAGATCTCCAAAGTGGAAAAATCACTGTGGTTTCAGCGCTTAGACCTACCAAGACCATCCCCCCGAACCTGAGTCCTCCCCAGCACAGCACACGTCTGGGTTCTCAACAAATAGCAGAGAATCCTCCAGCACCGCAGCGGGGCCTATCCCAGCAGAACACAGCTGAAATGGACATTTGTGGGATGGGGAAGGCGGGAGAAGGTAAGGCACACAGGGAGGAAGTTCATGCAAAGATTGGCAGTGTTGAAGAGTTTTAACTTTGTAGAAGGGGTATTTTCCAAATGTTAAAACATGATGCATATATAGGTGTTCACTGTACAGTTTTTCAACTTCTAAGTCTGAACAGTTTCATAATAAAACAATGGAAAAGTCAAACTGTAGCATCCTATTTACAGGGAACAGAAATATCAGGAACAGAATAGGAATGCCGCTGGTTTCGAGGTGTGGGGGTGCTGGGATTGTGACGGCACAGTCTTTTCTCCAAAGTACAGCCACGGGTGACACAGAAGCAGCCCAAAGCCCCTGTAGGTGACGGCCATGTCCTCCACTTAGACCAAACGATTGACGCTTAAGGTTCACAGGAAGGAACTAGGAGAGTTAACTCCTACCAACCATCACTGCAGTCTCCTTGGGGCACGTTACCTAATTTTTATGAACTATAATTATGTAGAATTAGAATTTTTATAACACTGAAAAAAATCCATCAATACCTTCATTTTTCTGCCTCACAGAAGAGAATCCAAAAACAACGGATGAGAGCTAAAAAACAATAACGCCCAAATGTTCGATTCTTGTAATTGGAGGGACCCCAATTATAAAAATTATTTTAAAATAGAAAAAAATTTAACGTATCCGTATTTGCTTATTACTTGCAATTGCGTTCACCGACTGTCCAATTTAGGGAATACCATCATCAAAAAGCAACGCAGAATGTGATACACAGAAAAGACAAGACATTCACAGCCAGGAGATTGGTGGGTTCGATCTTTGGGCATAAAGCCAGAGGAGAGCAGTAAAGAAGGTCCATTTGACCCCGCTGTGCATCTGGGGCAGAACGGCTGGTCAACAAAAAACACGGAAACAACAAACTGTCAAAGACGTCTGGTCTGTGCTGGTACATCTGTTACACTTTTCTGCAGAGCTGTAAATAACCGGCTTTCTGACAACAGCCAGTTTCCCCAAACCTCGTCCGTCCTCCTGCACAGCCAAAGCAAACATGGCCCTTGCTCTGTGCCCAGAGGCCTCCTGGACTCCACCACCTGCTCTCCTGTATTTCAAACCCGAGCTTTGCTTCACAGGTTGGATCCTCCTTTTCGGATCCTTCTTGCTCCCAACCATTCCCACCAGCTCTCCAGTGCTCGACGGCACCCTGGCTCCTGTTACAATCAGGCCACTGTATTCTCCATACTCCAAGTTCTTTTTTTCTTTTTCTGTTTATATTCCATGTTTAGGAATATCAAAGTGTCAGGACCTAGATTCTCTAGACGGGGAGGAAGTCACCATGCTGTGGGTAATTTCCAGCACTCTATGGGGCCTCAGTGGGCCAGTCTCTCACTTAGCTGACCCCTGTTTACCAAGAACCGATGAAATGAGCAATATGGTGCTATGACGTGACGGCCAGATGGGCACAGGAGGCAGGAGGGCAGCCTCAGTCTGCTCGAGGTCCAGCTGGAGGAAAAGCACCTGTGCGCTTGAGCACATGGCCATCCAGCCCCCAAAGATATATGCTGCCACTGAAAAAAACTCTCTCAAACAAAATGTGCGATACAGATCACTGCGGGGGCGGGGGGCAGAGGCAGCCCTCCAGAGGGAGGGATTAAGGTACATCAGAAGGACAGGCAGAATTCAGCGACGCAGCGGAAGTGGGGGGAGGTGAGCAGCTTCACTTTCACAATGGAGTGACACCAAAGGCTAAACTGTAAACTTGGAAAATTTCCATTTCGCTAACATTTATGCGTTCAAATTCTTTAGTCTCTAATAAAGCCCACAGCTACTGAAAGAAGAAAAGTAAAAATAAAAAACGCTACTAGCTATTAGTATATACACGGAGGAAATATCTATTTTTTGAAGTTCATGAAAAAAGCATGCAAAGTTCTATAATTTATTAAAATACTGAACTACTTACTCTCCTAGACTTCGGTCACAAAAGGTAAATGCATTTGGGAGAAAAACAACAATATTCAGTTATAGTACAAGAACTTAAGACAAAATAGAGCATGCCAAACTGCCAACAGGGAACTTTATGCTCTGGTAAGTAGTTTAATAGAGGTATTGATCTAAAATCTACTAGCTATACACGTAAACACACTCCTTTATTGACAAGGAAGTGGATTTATGTTAAATTTCACATTATAATACCCACACTGTAGCAAACATATGCAATTACCTCAAAATTTACTTTTTAATGGTTTTCTAACAAGACCCCCAAATACACATCATCACTGCAAATGTGCTGGCCCGCAGAGAAGTGATTGTGTGAAAGAGATGACGCGAGAAAACGAAAGTTTCTGCCCATCAGAAAGCAGCCCCAAGAAAATCAAGCTCCTCCCATTTTACGGAACATAATCTCCAGGCTGGAAGATTCAGATGGTCACCAGTCACCCGCTGATGCCACACGGGCAAAGTCCATGTATATCTGTGGGCAGGGAAACCACAGAGCTCCAGGGAGAGAACCAACGGCATGAATAGCGAGTGTCTATGTGATGGAGACCCTAAGAGCTACTCATCCAGCAACGGACGGAGCAGAAGAGGTTTAAATACTGCCATTAAGGCCATGCCTACGGTAATGCTTCCCCATGAAATAAGCATATTTTTAAAAAGATGGTTTTATAAAACCAACTTAAAGAACAAACTACGTGTTTGCATGTTGCCCGATACAGCTCCACAGTGAACTGAGCACCCAGAGACCTGGATCTCACCTCCTCAGTCCCGAAGCCCCCGAGACTGAGGGATGAAAACATAAAATAGCAATCTTTCAAAATTAAATCCCCTCACCTCTTTCTGTTCAACCTGTAATGCTGACTTCAAAATATCTCGAAGCTGTATCAACTGCCTTCTCTCTTCATCCTGGGCCTGTTTGATCTTTAAAAAACAAAACAAAGCAGAGAAAAGTACGGCTGAGGTACAGTGAGATGGTGCAGTTCGCGGGGCATTTCTCCATAAACGCAACCTTCTCCCAACCAAGACCGAGGACGGATTGGGAACCCCATTCTCCACACTCTGCGTGCGCTCCAGGGCTGTCACTTTCTAGGTGGCACAGCACGCAGACACGAAAGCACGGAAGCAACATTTAAATCCAAGTGTTTGTTGCATAAAAACCCTTTCAACACTCACGTGGGAGGGAAACTACTTACTGTGTGAAGATCCGTTGAAAGTGTTTCAATGGAAGGTTTGAGGCTTTCAACTGCTTTCAGTCCATCCTGGAAAAAACTAGGAGGAAAAAAAACAAGAAACATAGGTTGTGTTTCATAAAAGAGAAAGCAATTTTGTTAGATGGAGAAAAAACTTCTTTAAAGGAAATGGCTGAGATCACTGTGTAATTCCTGGGGGAAAAGACTAGGACCCAAACCTTGAAATATTAGGCAAACCAAGAATAAAGTGACACTCAAAACTAATATTAGGCAAACCAAGAATAAAGTAACACTCAAAGCTAAGAAAAAAGGCACTGCAGTAAGCCTCGTATTTGTGATTTTTCTTGACCCATATAAAATGAGCCCTAAATTTTCAGTTTATAACGGGAAACAGGACTCTACTGACAAATGGCAGCAAAGGCTTCGGTTCAGGAACGGAAAAGTCTGAGGCCAGGAAAGCATGGGGTGAACACGGAATAAGACGCTAAAATATTTTCCTTGACAGGCAACAACTAAGTGGAAAAGAGAAAGAATGCAAGAAAAAAGCAAGCAAGCTGAGCCTGAAGCACGTGAGTGGCCACGCCCCGTGGGCAGAGCAGGGAGATGTGGTTGGAGACCTTGAGATCGGATATCAAAAGGAACTTTATATTTTTAACGCTCAGAACCCAGTGCTTGTGAAGTCACCTTTAACCAGTGATTCAGGAAGTACAACAGAGGCTGGACGAGTTTTTCTGCAGCAACAGCAGGCTGACGTGCAGCACACTGCCTCTGAACCCTTTTGAGAGGAAGAAGAGGCTTCCCAGGGAGCTCAGGAGAGAGTTCAAAACCTGTAAGGAGGCCTAAAATGCCCGTGGGCTTGGCCCCTAACTATGTCTCCAGGCTTCCACCCACACCGTTTGCCCCTTTATTCACGTCTCTCTATTCCTCTAAGGAGCCAAGTCCTCCCTGCCTCAGGCCCTTTGCACTTGCTGTTTCCTTCCTCTAAAGAGTTCTCCCTGCAGCCTACCTTCTGTTTCTCCTGGTTCATTCCCACTCACTCTTCAAGTTTTAAGTTAGGTACGGCCTCACCCTTGAGGTATGCCACAACCCCCATCCCTTCAAAGAGGTCTCCTTGCCAGATTCTCTCAGAGCATTCTGTCTCTGGCTTCAAAACACTCACCACAACTGCCATTACGTGTTCGCTGGTGTAATTGTTTAAAATAAAATTCCCCCATTAGATCTGAAGTTCCGGGAGGTTGAGGACACAGTATCCACAAAACCTGACACATTTCAGGCACACAATATTTGTTGAATGAAGAAATTAATGAGGAAAGGAAGGAGAATTTCTAACTTCTGCCAGTTTACTGGGTACCAAGGAGACTATCTTCAAAAAGTGATCTGGGGTTCACATGTTTATTTCTTTTAAACTCAGCAATGGTCCTGTGGGAATTTCCCATATCAAGTATGCAATTAGCAGGAGGGGTTGTAAAAACAATGCTGCATGACACTTAATACAATAATTCCAAGGAGGAAGGAAGAGGAAAGCCTACACACAGGATGTGGGTTTCGAACCACTACTAGCTAGTTATTAGGAATCAGAGGCTGGGCTATTAGAATTTCTTACCTTAAAAATCTTCAGATATATGCATAATTTTAACTTTACATTCTCATTCCTGTATTTTGCCTAATTCATTTTTTTCTAAATGTAAAATACGCTTCTGGTGTAGCAACTGTGTCCGTGTTACAATGACTTTTCCACATGGTCTGTTTCCACTGATAGGGCAGAAATGCCATGCCATATACGTCTCTGTGTTTCCACTCTGAGCACAATGGCCGACACAGAGCAGCAATTTTAAATTGAAAAGGAAACTGGGAAGAATAAACACAAGAATGAGAAACTGAGCTTTTTCCTCTTGTCATGAACTCATTCGGTTCTTATGTTCTGTTTCAGCTCTATTTTTTTTTGTATAACTATTTTATTAATCAATTCAAATTCTTATAAAATAGGCGGGGTTGGGAGGGAGGGGGAGAGAGAGAGAGAGAAGCTGAACACACACTAGTTCAGGGAGTAGGAAAATTATCACAGGAGATCAGCACAGAAACGGTCCTGCTCTCGGGGAAAGGGAGCGGGTGCACGGCTCCAGAACCTCTGTGCCTGGCAACTGTCCCCACAGTGAGAGCACCTCGCAGTGGAGTCAGGGGCTCGGAGAGGTGTTTCTCATCACAGACGCTGTTTCCATCATGACACTGCACAGTGTCACACTTGGAATAACGATACAGTTTTAGTCATCTTGTAAAAGCAAAGCCAATTTCGACCGTCTACCTAGAAAACCTCCTCCCCCTGATTTTCAAAACTCCTATCTTTCTGTACCGTCCGTACTGAGGCATGTTTGGATACTTTCTCTGGCCTTAGGGAAAGCTTCAAAAAAAGGGGCCCCTTTGCTGACTGCTGTCACTGCAACATTCCTAAGTACAAACCCCCAGACATTTTTTTTAGCTTGAGCCTGTTAACACTTTCCCAAGCTTCAGTCAAAACAACATTTACCATTGGTATTACCAAATGTCGACTTTCGTTTTTTATCTAACGTTTTCTAGCCTACCTGATCAAATTCGCCAGCCTTTAAAATACACCCACTGAGATCCAACCTTCAGGCGCCCACAAGTGGGGCGGACTCTCCCTTCTCCAGCCTTCACAACTGCAGCCTCACGGCCGGCAGCCTCTGCCCTCCCCCGCCCCCCACTGGAGTGTGCTTGTCCAGGGCACCGGACTGGGTCTCGTTGCATCTGCAACCCAAGTTCATCAAGCCACAACTGGTCACAGTGGTTCTCAGCAGGTATCTGCACAGAGAACAAGTCACTTCAACGCTCATCACTACCGTTTAGAACATGACCATTTTTGTTTACTTCTGTTTTAAAGACTGCCCTATTTCTAGGTTCACACTAGAGAAAAGGATCCTCAATCTTTAGCAGCAAAGGCTAGTAAGACACGTTTTCCAGGCTCTTCTAGGAACTAGAGATGCTAAGTCCTTCCTTAAATGAAATAAAAGACAAAGAACATACTCTTCGAGAATGCTTCCAGAGAAAAGCAAAAAGGAGTAAAAAGCAAAGTAATGTCTAAGCAGTTCTAAGGGTGAGCGCCTGAACATGGCTCCACAGAATCTAGTTTCCACCAAGAGGCCTCTTGGTACCTGCAGAGACCAGCAGCTTCAGCTGAGCAGGCTGCCTCTGCCCGCTGGGCACAGCTGTGCTCCCCGGTGAGCAGAGGAGACCGGGAATGTTCAATGGGGACACGAAGGAACTGCCCGGAGGATAGAGACACGTGTGGCCACGGGCTCCTCTGTCCAATGGCTGAGTCACTCAGGCTCCACATTTTACGCCCCAAAATATGCATTTGAAAAGTCAAAGCCTTCCAAATGTTTTAAAGAGCGTGCAGTATGTATGTACACGTACGTACACACACACACACACACACACACACACTCATCCAGAAAGGAAGTAATGGAAGAGTCATCATTTTTAAAGATTACTGAGCTCATGCCCATAAAAGGCCAATTGGTTCAATCTTCCACAAGTGGTCTGTTGCTACCCAACTGATTAGTTTGGGCAAAATAAAGAAAAAAAAGGAAATGCCAGAATAACTTCTTTTTAAAAATAAAGTATCAGCAAGGAAACAACCCACTTCCTAACCAGCCTCACATAAGGTTATGAGGGTAAGACTGAAGAAGTAATTTATATGTTAATCACACAGGATTTTGAGCCTCTGTAAAACAATTCATCTTAAAAACTCTACAAATTAGGGGTCTTTCTATTTTCTAAGCTCCAGGCTTGGAGCTCTTTTGTTAACCCAGGTTGAATCACACAGCACACCTTCCTTTGCTGTTGGACCTCCACTGCTTTAGAAATGCAGTGTCGCCAGGGACGTAGTAAGAATTCCAAAGCACAGCTCCATCCGATTCAGTGCAATTCACCACCACAAATCATTCCAGGTAAACGCGCTAAAGGTTAAAAAATAAATGTCATGGAGGACATCCTTAAAGAGCACACAGGTCACTGGGAGACAACATGAAAGGTGCCGTCAGGGGAATGTGCAGAGAGCACTGTGGTAACAAGAAGGAAGGGAAGTGTTCAGGTAAGCGGGAGAGCTGATGACTTCTAGGCAGCCAGGTACACCTGAGCTGGGCCTCGTGGAGGAACAGAGGCTGGGGAAGGCACAAGGGGGCATCAGCGTGGGGCACAGCCCATTAAGGGGAAAGGCAAGTGGATGCGTGTGGCAGTAACACCCTCAAAGATGTCCCCGTCACTCTGCACCCCTCCCTGTGCTGTCGCAGTCTGCGCCCAGGCGCTGCGGCTCCGAGCGCCCTCGGACGCAACCTGCAGGCCCTAAGTGGTCGCATACCCGCTCGTCCCCATCTGGGTCCTTCTCAACACACACAGTTACCTGCTGGAACAGAAACGGAACGGAAGGAGCTACCTTGGCGTCCCCAGCCAGCACACCCTCTTCTCTTCACACAGCTGCCTCTGCACAGCCACAGCCAGGCCCCGAATCTCTGTCACATACCTGCCCGTGCGCTTGTGGTCTCCCCACCCCACCTGAAGGTCCATGCAGGTAGGAGGCTGGTTTCCTTCGTGCTGCACCACCTGGCACACAGTAGGAGCTCAAGCACTACTTGCTGAATGAATCCTCTGCTTGAAACTTTGAGAGCTTCCCATTATGTCTGGGATAAGAATCGGACGCCGTTAACTGGACCTCCAAGCCGTCCCCACCCCAGGCTTTCCTAGGCAGCGTCATTTCCTTCACTATGCTTAGGTCACACTGGCCTTCCTACTGCCTCAAGACCTTGACTTTGCCTGGAATGTTCTTCCCCCGTTCCTTACCTGCTGGCTCCCAATCACCCTTCAGACCTCAGAATACATGTCCCTCAAAGAGGCCTGCAGTGAATTCAAGAAGAATTTGAACACCCACTGTGGGCCAGGTACTGTGTTCTGGCTTCTGGAACACACAGCAAGGAACGAAAAAAGACACAGAAAAAAGACACAACATCTCTGCCCTCAACCTTAATCTGAATTATATTCTTCTATTCTACTCTATTCCTTCTTAGACTCCCGTACTTCAGAACACTTTGTTAAATGTGCAGTTAGAAGTGTGTTTGCCTAAGTCCAACTCCCTGACCTGATCCAGCAGGAGCTGTGCCTGAGGTGTACATTACTCTGCCTCCAGCGTCTCAGACGGTGCCCGAGGCGTGGCACACACTCAACAAAGGCAGTGAATGAGCCCACGGCCTGTTTACAGGTGGGGGGTGGGGGGTGGGGTGGGGGTGGGGGGTGAGGGTTGTGGGGGGTCAGGGAGGAGAAGCAGGATGAGGACAGGGGAAGACAACAACGAGGCCAGGAGGCGAGGCCCGGGTTGTGAAGGGCTGACGGACACGGTGAAGTTGAGCACACGAGCGGCTCCCAGACCTGCAAGGTCCTCCTCCGCTTCCACACACAGCCTCCTCTGCTCAGTACTGTCATTTGTTTTATATGATAAGTAATACATGAAAGTATTCTGTTAATTTAAGACACTGCATTAACACCATCTCATTTCTCTTTTAACAAATAAAGAACATCCGAGAATCAAACTAGTTTGCCACTTTACGAAAAAAGCAAAAATAAGTATATTTGATAATGTAGATTTTTACATTACTTTTAGTTTTTGAGATATAGAACTCAAACCATAAAATCCACCCTTTTAAAGTGTACAGTTCAGTGGTTTTTAGTATATTTATCCACAAAGTTGCGTAATCATCAGCCCTATCTAATTCCAGGATATTTTCGTGACCCCAAAAAGAGACCCTGTGCCCGCTGGCAGTAACTCCCCCCTGCCCCCTTGCCTCAAGCCCTGGCAGTCACCAATCTGCTTTCCGCCTCTGTGGACCTGCCTATTCCCGACCTTTCAAATAAATGGAACCATCCAGTATGTGGTCTTTTATTTCTGGCTTCTTTCACTTTACACGTTTTCAAGGTTCATCTGTGTTGTAGCCTGCATCACTTTTACTACATTCCTTTTACTACATTCCTTTTACTACAGAGTTTTAAATAAGTGTTTACTTTCCTCGACACAACACTACAGATCTCCCAGAAGTTGCCATAAAGAAAGAAACATCTGAAATACCATCATAACAAAGAAAAAGAACTTACTTGCATTGGGCATGAAAATATTTGATCAGATTCTGAAGTAAATCCACTCCCTTTTTAATCTTAATTTCATTGACCTTCAGCAGATACTGTTAAAAAACAAAACAAAACAGGAAATGTCATAGATAGAAGCAGAATATGAGCTGAACGTGAGCCTCTGAGGACTGATCACCTCTTCTACTTCTCTGACATCTTGTACAATGCGAAGGGCTCATGGTAGATGCTTAATGTTTTTTGAATGCCATAACTAAATGTTTCTTTCAGTCTGGTGCCACATGAATTATCTCACATACAGGTAAGTAAATGCTTAACTTTAAGTGCCAAGAACTTCCAGTAATAAAACATTCTGTCTTAACCAGCTAGGAGAAATTTTTGCCCTAGATGTGTGGAAGAATGACAGTGCGAATGAAGGGGATTCTACCCATCTCAAACACTGCTGTCCACATACTCTGTCCCAGGTCCCTTTCTTTAGGCAGGTCATCGTTTAAACACTTACTGCTAGTCTTCTGTAGTTGAGACTTTGTCTCCATGTCTCTAATACTAAAACACTTCCCTGATACTTTTAAAAAAACATCGTGATTGTTTAAAAAAAAAAAAAGAATTTTAAATTCAAATAAATTAAAGCCATTTTTAACTTGGAGACTTCATTAACAACCACTAAGACATCAGAAAGCCCCAGGGATCTACAAAACAAGCATCCGGAAATACACTTGTTCTTTGCTAAAAGTTTATAGAACAAAGACTCCATAAATTCCCTGTCCCTTCCACTGCTGAAATAGGGTGTCAACAACTCTGAGAATGCGTTGCCTCTAAGACCGAATGACCCCGAAAGAGCTGCTGACCCCTGCTGACCACAGGCATCTCAGCTGTAACCTGGGAAACTTGCGTTCAAGTGGCCTCCCAGGTCAGCCGGCAGCCCAGCTGGAAGAGGGAAGCTGAAACGGTAACTACGTCAACTGCCACTGCCTTTTTCCTTGACGTCCTCATCTCCCTCCTTTCTGATAACTTATTCTCTGTTAATTAAATAAGATGTCTGGCAATGTATCAGAATGGTTAAATGGTTAATAAGATACTTGGCCATGCGTCAAACGATAAAATGCACGTACCCTTTGACCCAGAAATTCTACTTACGGGAACTTACTCTGAGAAGATAATCATGAAAGTTTACAAAGATGAATAGAAAAGAAGGTTCGTTGCAGACTTGTTTGTAAAAGTGAAAAGTGGCAACAACCTAAATGTAATGAATGGGGAATTAAAGTGTGGTACATCCACAGAGAGAAGGGCTATGTAGCCATTAAGCCAATAAAGCAGAGACTTCCTGACATGGAAAGATGTCCGTGGCACACTAGTGAGTGAAAATAATCAGGTTACAAAGCAGCAGTGGAGAATGATCCTGTTTATACAAATTGTCTGTATGTACGTATGACAGGGATATCTGAAAGATGTTTAGCTAAATGTCAAAGCGGTAATCTTTTGGTAAGTAGAATCTGTGGTGATTTTTGATTTCTTTTATATATATACACATATATACATACACACACATATATACTGGCCAATTTTTTTTTTTTTTTTTTTTTTTTTTTGCGGTACGTGGCCTCTCACTGTTGTGGCCTCTCCCATTGCGGAGCACAGGCTCCGGACGCGCAGGCTCAGCAGCCATGGCTCACGGGCCCAGCTGCTCCGCGGCATGTGGGATCTTCCCGGACCAGGGCACGAACCTGTGTCCCCTGCATCGGCAGGAAGACTCTCAACCACTGCGCCACCAGGGAAGCCCTGGCCAATTTTTTAAAGCACTTATTTTTATAATCATAAAAAAGCGAGAGCGGATCTCTCATACGTTCTCAATTCACGGAAGCTCTGTATTATCTATCTGGCATACTGACTGTCTTTATAAGATTCATTTTGAAGAAAAAGTTCCACAGCTTTAAAACAAACACCTGGAAGTCACTTTTCTACACTAGACCCCACGCAACTAAAACTTTAAACACCTAAACAACATCAAACGTTTACAAAACTTGAGAACTTCAGTTTGAGGAAATGGTTGAACAATTTTTAAATGATTTTAACTGCAGCAAGCTGTTCACTCTGAGGGGTTGGGTTCTCAGGGACTGCTTTTCGGACACTCTTTCCTTCCAGGCCAGGTGTGTCTGGTCCGTGTGTACAGGCTTCATCAGATGTGTGTTCCTCTGTAAACTCCAATCTCAGTGCCCGGTCAGCCCACCTCCGCTTCTGTGCCTGCAAGGAGTGCCAGACCCCACCAACCGCAGGGACCCCGTGATGCTCGGCACAGACTGGGGCCCGACGGCCACTTGGGGACCCGCCCAACAGATGACTCACGTGTGTGACTTAGAGACGTCGGGTAGATAGCGTTTTTCCAATAAAATAACCTATGTGACCAGTCCACACAACCCATTCACCCAGACGAGGAAAAGAGCCCAGTGCTGAGTGCGTGTCCCAGAAAGCAATGACAGAGCTGAGGATGGAACCCGCACCCTCACCTCGAGGGTATGACACTAACGCTGGCTGAGTCTCTCAGTCACTAAACATACTTTAACAAGCAGCCCTGCAGAGTTTACGTCAATAGCTTTCCTCCTCACTAGGCAAAAAGAGAGCTCATCCTGAACTCACACACACACCCTTCCCAAATCCACTCCCTGTGAAACACCACTACTTAATTTTACCCCGAGTCAATAAGAGCAATACCGTGTCTGTATAACACACAGCGGTTTCTTCGTCCCTGTCTCTATTGCCCGGGATGATCTCTCCAACACTGTGTGAAACGGGTCGGGCAGGTATTATATGTGATGTCTGTTTATAAAACAGCACGTGTATAAAAGCATCCACTCTCCTATCTACAATAACACTCTGAGCTTAGTTAACTTTCTAAAAAGTCACGTAATGGGGCTTCCCTGGTGGCGCAGTGGTTGAGAGTCTGCCTGCCGATGCAGGGGACGCGGGTTCGTGCCCCGGTCCGGGAAGATCCCACATGCCGTGGAGCGGCTGAGCCCCGTGAGCCACGGCCTCTGAGCCTGTGCGTCCGGAGCCTGTGCTCCGCAACGGGAGAGGCCACAACAGTGAGAGGCCCGCGTACCGCAAAAAAAAAAAAAAAAAAAAAAAAAAAAGGCACATAATGAAAAACAAAGCAGCAAAGGAGGGACAGAGGAACAAAAAAGACATAAGAAACAAAAAAGTAAAAGAGCAGATACAAACCCAACCACATCAACAGTAACATCATGTGAATGACTAAACAACCCCATCAGAAGGCAGAGACTGTCAGACTGGATAAAAAAACATGATCCAAATATAGATTGTCTACAGGAAACACACTGTAGATCCAAAGATACACATAAGTTGAAAGTAAAAGGCTGGAGAGAGAAATCCCATGCAAATAGAAACCAAAAGAGAGCCGGAGTGGCTGTACTAATACCAGACAGATATCCCCGATCCCTGGGACTGATTCCCCTCTGCTGACCACTTAAGAGTTTGCTCTGGGAATAGAAACGCATTTTAATATACTCCTAAGGCATGCATCTAAAAAGACTAGGCTCCTACTGTAATTAACAAATTAACAAACGTTCTAAAATCAAAAAGTGCCTTTTGATGAGCTCTGCTGTGGACTGCTTACAGGGAATCGAGAGCTGGCTGAACCTAGTTTCAACACCTGTCACAAGTATCACCCCTGCATTGTGGACACTCAAAACATAAGTCTGCCTGGCTACAGGAGGGAACACAAGTGCCACCACGCTCACGCTTCACTGCCACCGCCCGGAGGAGCGAACCCTCAGGCCGAGGGGTAAACTGTTTCCACAAACAGACCTCCAAGCAAGGTATAAAAAAGGCTGGAAGCAAAGGCCTGCACGATTGGTCTTCGATATTTTCCACCCCTGAGCCTCCAGCAGAGAAATGTTCTGAATGTCAGTCCTGACATTCTCCCCTCCCCGAGGGGAGGACTTGGGCCGCCGGTGGAGCAGGACAGAGGACCTCCCCAGGGTGCCTGGGCCTCTGGCCTTGGGGAACGTCCCCACCCGAGCAAGCGGAGCCTGGGGGCACGCACTTGCAGAGGCTCTCACACTCATAGAGGGGACCACGGCTGGGGCCTCACCGCCCCGCCCCCGGCACCTCCTTAAGAACACCACAGCGGGGGCGAGTGTGCGCGTGTGGAGACAGAAAGAACCCGCTTTCAAGTGAGTCGCTCCTTCAGAAAGGCTGGAGCTGGGCTAGTATAGCCCGACCCTCCAGGAGCCCCAGGCCCCCTGAACGACAGAAACTGGGCGGCAGGGTCCAGCAGTGCACCTGGCATTGCCTGAAGCGCCTGGCGGACGTACCTCGCACATCTGCAGCTGGAAGAACCGCCGCTCCTTCTCCATCTCCTCTGCGATCTCAGCCCCGCTGATCTCCGTGCGGATCATCCCGTGCAGCTTGGCATGCTCCTTCTTCTCCTTTTCTATCTTGGTTCTACGTGTGGAAAAGGTGAGACTCAATCAAGACACCTCCAGACTGGAGAGCGCCCCGCTGTGACCCCGACACCCACCCTGCACACAAATGCTCGCCGAGCCTTTCCAGAACAGGACGGCCTCGAACTCACTGGAAAGGAAAAAGCGTTTCGTCGTAAACATGTCAACCTTGGCCCTTTCTGTTGAGTATCGACCCAAGAAATGCTTCCAGAGCAACCCGACTAGGACAGTGCCCATCATCACAGAAGAAAACAAGTGACCTTTCCCGTTTTTAAGCTTCGTTCCCCTTTCCACGTCTCTCTCATGCTCGCCTGTGCTCGAGTCCAGTGTGTGGGTCAGGGTACCAGCTGACCCCCGGAGTGCATCCCGAGACAGGTGACCAGGGTGAGGCAGCCATGCGTCACATCGGTTAGTAAGGGCTTGGACTAGTAACTGGATTTTTATCCTGGACAAAAGGAGGCTAAACAAAAGCCACGGAAACCACTCAAAAATATAAAGGGTGCCATGAAGATGAGGGCGCAGACTTTTCCTGCAGAGCCCCAAGGCAGACACTACACAACGCAGGCAGCGTGTCTTAGGAAGCTGTTCAACATGAAATGGGTTCCTCTGGGTCCAGAGGCCCCATCATTTGGGGAGGGGGTATTTAGGAAGAGGCGAGAAATGTAGTTTCTAATCCTTGTTCTTTATCTTGAAGCACAGCACTGGGCACACAGCAGACCCGCAGTGACTTGACTGGGTGAGTTAAGAACGTAAAGAAAAGGTGACCGTTTGGTGAGGGTGTTGTTAAAGGGGCTCGTGCACCAGGGAGGCAGCGTGACTGGAGGGCCCCGGGGACAATCACACAACTCCAAGCCTCCCCTGACGCCACCGCAAAGGGATCAAGACGTGGCCCAGATGTCGGTCACTCTTGTAATGGTCAGGTATGGAACGACAGGCCAGGAACTGTAAAGACGTCTTAAAGCTGTTTGTTGCATATCACAGGGCCTCTCAGGAAAAATCAATCTTACGTGTAAAGGGGTAGAGCTAATTTTTTAATTTATCCCAGAATTACTCTGAGTTTTAAAGGGTGCTGCTCCTTTGTTCTCCAATTCTGGGATTTTGTGAGTACCTCTGTCCTCACCTTATCTACGTGTGTCTTGATTTTACAGAATTTGATCTCATTCCTCTTTCAAACCTTTTCCTTTCAGAAGGAGAAGACTCTCTCAGGCAACCCTCTTCAGAGACCCTCTCCTGTCCCTGGTTCAGAAGTGCACAGAAGCATTTCCTCTAAGGCCCTCGAGGGCAGCAGCGACAGCAGCTCAATGAAGCCGGCAAATCCATGTCCTGCCCTTGGCTCAACTAGCTTCTCGTGGGTGACCAGCAGCAAGTACCAAGCCCAGGTTTCCCACCTGTAAAGCAGGAACGTGGACCCTTTCCTTATTCACTGCACTGAACCCACACACAGATGCAGGATGCTAATGAGCCCGGGACAGTGAGTCTGGAGCCTCTCTGGGTTGAGCCGACCTTCAAAGCATTCTGGTTTAATACTGTATCTGTGCTGACATACGAATGTGTGCCATTAGTGAGACTCTGGAATCTGGAGTATGGGAACTTAAGATTTCCAGGATGGGATGAGTACCAAAGGTTTGGGATTCCTTGGTGATCCTTCAGCTCTGAATAGAGACCCAAGGCTGGTAAAAACAAACAAACCCAATTAAATACGTGTAGTTACATCTGAAAAGGCTTTCTCCTTATCGTGTCCCACTTTACCAGATGGCTTCATATAAAAGTTTCTAATTCCACTGAGAAAACTCTATTACTCAATGCACAGCAATTACAAAGCAAGCATGAGGCATTTAAAAATATTTTCTATTTCTCAAGTATTTAAAATAATTGAGATCATCATTCCCACAATCGCTAGCCCAATTCTAGCTAGCTCAATCCTCTCCACTCCAGGAAATGAGAAACTGTGATCAGAAATGTTACAACAAGTGCCTGAAGTCAACCAGTAGAAGCCAATTAACGTTCCTGAAAATAACATTCTGTAGCCATTAGGACACAAGAGGAGGGATGAGGAAAAAACAGTTTAAAGAGGTTGACATCATGAATGTGGACATCCGGTATGAAAGCATCTGGTATCACAACAAACCACAGCAACACAGTTTTGGGTGAATTCTTTCCTGGATTAAGGTTTATTTAGACAATACCTTTAAGCAATAAAGGCTCGATTTAAAATTAAAATCTCAAATTACTATGCTTACTTTTTTAAATGAAAATACTCACATTTTTGTTTCATAGTCTTTCCAAGCTTTATCAAAAGGCTTTTTCAGATCCTGTAAACAGAGAGGCATAAATTAAACAGGACTAATCATTAATTTCTGGGCAAAATAGACTTATCCCTAGACTAGCCCTGAAAAGAGTATTAATTTCTGCAATAAATGACGTATGTGATCCCAGGATAAATGGAGAGCTTAGAGCACAGGCTTTTAATCAGACTAGCGGTAGCATTTAGTTTCCTTTCTCTTTAAGAAATTTTTATTATAGAATATACCAAATGCACACAGACAAAGGTGGAGAGAATTATATAACGTACCTGTCAGCTAGCTATAGCAAGTATCAACTCACAGCCCATCCTGTTTCACTTATACCCCGCCCTCTGCCCTGAGATTATTCTGAAATTAAACCTGGAAAGACATAACATTTAATCTTCAAGTATTTTAGTATATCTCTCTAAAAGAAAGGGACTCTGATTTTTTTCTATTAATATGGGAATCTCCTCAACACATGTACCCCTGATCTGGACCCCAAAACAAGAATATAAAAGCCATTCACCTTCTCCTGAGGTCTCCCGATTCCACAATTCTGCCTGGAACTCAGGACCTCATATTCTCTGATAAAGCCTGACTCAAAAATATACTGAGCCACTAGAAATTCTATCAAATTTGGTTCCCACCTATTTATGCTCCCTTTAACAGGGGTCTTTTAGAAGAGAAAACCCCTTCGTTGTGGGGATTTTTTTCTTTTTTTGACTCTTCTTTGGCCTCTGACAAGGCCTAAGCTCCACAGCCTGGCACCTAAAGCCTCCAGGAAGGCGTCTGCCCACCCTGTAAGCCTCACGTCCCACTGTGCAGCGCCGCCGACCCAGGGCCCCTTGCAGGGCCGCGTCATGCTGCTGCAGACGGGCATTTTCCCCTCTGCTTTGTGTGCCCTTCCCTCCCGCTTTCCTGGTTCTCGCCGGACGTGTTCTCCAGGCCCCCAGGGGATGCTGAGCAGTGTTGCTCCGTGTCCTAACGGCTCCCCGGGCCCAGACTCCTTGCCCCAACAGCTCTCCTGGCACTTCTGCCCCTGCAGAGGCCCCCGTAATCGGCTGGGCTTCCGGATGTGCCAGAGGCCGCCGGGGATCACGTGTGGATCCCGTCAGAGCACTCGGTCGCCTAAGAACTGGGGCACGATTGCCTCTCATTCCCATCACACACCTGTCTGGGCCAATGACGTGTGAGAGCAACTTTCTGCTCGGTGCCTGGTGCCCACACAGCACTCGACCCTGACTGTCCCCACGCACGTGCCCGGGAAAACAGTTCACGGCTCAAGTGTTTGTACGAGGCAAGGCGAGGCCTCAACAACGAGCATCCTTTGCAGGACAGAAAAATAAAGGCGGCTCAGGCCTTGCTGGTGCCCATTCTCCCTCCAGGAAACCACCCTGCAAGGAT
The DNA here is from genome assembly GCF_003676395.1 of Aethalodelphis obliquidens. Classification (NCBI taxonomy): domain Eukaryota; kingdom Metazoa; phylum Chordata; class Mammalia; order Artiodactyla; family Delphinidae; genus Aethalodelphis; species Aethalodelphis obliquidens. Next base: position 37,049,760 of record NW_020837956.1, read on the forward strand.
CCTCTCCCAGGGCTCAATCAGTGACACGCTAGCTGGAAAAACCAGACTTCACACAGGGTTCCCTGCTCAACCGGCAGAACCCAAAAGTCGTTGGCAGTTTCCGGAAGAGCTGTTTCTTTCCCTTCCACATCAGGAGCACCAGCAGGACAGCCAGAAAGGCCACGGGTCACCACTGTTAGGGCCGGAAGGTGGTGCCACGATGGGCAGTCAAGGGAGCCCAAGGCAGCACAGTGCCACCCCGCCGTCCCAGGGAGAAGGCGCGAGGCCGCGGTTGCCCCGACTGGCCAGCGTGACGCGATTCCACGTCCTATGAAAGCCGCCCCCCGTGACAGGACTCTTCGTGTCATACCCCTTTCACTCCTTTTAGGTCCCCCTTCAGCAAACTGTCCAGAGGGAAGGAGATTATGTTGTTCATATTCTGAATCTAAAAAACAAAAACAGAAAAAAAATATCCTTATTCCATTTCCTTTTTAATCTAAAGTAAGGACAGCAAGGAGGTTAGAGAACACACGGTGATAATTAAACTTCCCTAAAACCTGACCAGCACAAGCATGACAGCCTTATTCATTCTTACATTCTCTGTAAGTAACGATTTTACCTTACAAATGAATATATAACTAAGGAAAAGTCTACATCTGTCTATATTTCACAACAATAATAACCTTCTATTACTGGGCTATGAAGTCTGTGGAAAGATAATCATTACAACAAAGAAAAAAAATCAATGACAGAAGCACTTTAAAGATACAGGAACAGAAGCCCAAATACTTCCTATTCTCACTCATGGCTCCATCTCATGCCCTGGGCTTTGGTCAGTTCTGGGGGCCCAGAGCCCCCAGTCTCCCTAGCACAGCCTCCAACAGGGGAGACTAAAAGGAAAAACAGAACGAAGGGGGCTTCTGTCTCCTGAGAACGTGTATGAGTGGATGTTGAGAGAGAACTAGAAAAGAACGGAGAGAGAGAGAGGAAAGCAGATGAGAAAGGGAAAAGGAGGGACAAGTGGTCTTAAGGTCCCCTATTCTGCCTGAAGCAAGAAGGCAAAAGATGGTGGCTTAGCAAGTTGTCACCACAGATTAAATGCGGAGAACCAGACCCTCCTGACACACTTGGGCGTGCTCACGCCAAGCAGGCCCGTCCCCGCCGGTTGTTGAGCTTTGAGCCACAGCTTAAAGACACAAAGCTTCAGTGAGCAAGAACCTCGACGCACAGACTCCCCAGCTTCTGAACCCGACAGGAGTCCCTCCCCGGTGAGAAAAGAAGCTGAGGCTCTACTTTCTCACCTCCCCAGGCTCTCTCTCCCTAAGTCAGCACAAGTGACACGCAGCCTTCTGGGGCTGTGCGCATGTGTCACTTTGGTGACACGTGCCGAAATTACGGGACCACAAAAGGACAGAGACAGGAGTATGGACTTTGGAAACTTGTGCATTCCTTCTTACAATCGAACAAAGGAGAATTTTATTTTTAGCAGAATTACCTTGACTGGGAAGACCCAACACAGGCACAACTTTTAGGGCAATATGGGATCTGATTTCCATGCACTATTCAGGATATGAAATTTCAAAATGGAGAAAGAAATTTACTTGAAAAATACTGGTAAGGTGTGTAAGAACGCCTGCACCAACCACCTTTCCTGCCAAATAAATGGTCAGTTAATGACTGTCAGTCATTTCAGAAATGCCTTCTGGGGTAACTTCTGTCTGGCGCTTATACAGCTCAACGTGTGTCATGCACCCGGCAGAGGCACCGTGTCATCAGCTATGACGTGCTAGGATTAGCCTCGAGAGTTAAGCTGTAAATACTGAAAAGCTGAGTTTAAGGCGAGGTCCCGTGGGTGACGGGAAGGGATGGAGACAGGCCGTGCAGGTGACTCACCCCTGGCGCAAGCACACCTGGGCTTCCGCTGAGCTGTGGGGGGCTCCGTCCCCACACGCGCCCCTCGTTCCCACCGCTGCGAGAACGCACCCACCCCCGCCTCCTCGGGCCCCCTGTCCCGCTGCCGCCGCCCCTCACTCCCTGCTAGCGGCGCTCTCCTCCTGGGCTCCAGCCCTCTGACCCGCTGCTCGCCCACGAGCTCCCTCTGGCCTTCTCACCGCCCTGCCCCTCAGTGGCCTCACTGCCCCTCGTCTGGACTGAGGCACCGCTTCCCCTGCTCCTGGCCACCGCCTCCCAGTCTCTGCCCGTCCCAACCCCTCCTACGCAGTTGTTGGATTTCTCTGGCGTTGTGTCCCTGATAAACACTAAACCTACTCCCGCATCTGGACCCTCACAGTCCAACCTCATCTGCCACGTTTCATCTCAGTATCCGCTGTTCAAAGCCTTCCCATCCACCAGGAATTTCTCAGATGCTACCTCTTCCAACAACATCCCAACCTCTCAGCAGGAAGTGACCCCTCCCTCTCCAAATCCTCCGATATTTTCTTTTTAAAAAAATTTCTTAAAGGACTTGACAGGTTCTACCCTACATTTGTCTTATCAAGCTCACACCACGAATCCCAAGGGGCGGCTTCAAGTTTTTCTATTCTCTACAGCACTCAACACAGAGCGTGGCAATGGCTGAGTGAATCAAGTTACCAAAGTATGTTTCTGAGCATCTAATGCATAAGAGACAGAATCTAGAGATACATTAATAGCTTTAAACATCATATAACTAATGTGTGAATTCATGAATTCATTCATCATGTATTTACTGAGTACCTATTTTACAGACAGCAGTAAGCTGGCTACAGATGTAAACAAAACATGATGCTTCTCACCTCAGAGGAAGAATAAATATATACACAAGAATGAAACAGAAAGCCTGCGACACACCACATGCAGCATGTTTCACCCTGTACAGATACCAGCGGCTCCTGGGGGAAAGAAACAACGACTACAGCTTTAAGCAGTCAGGCGGGCTGACCTGGGCTTGGGAAGAAGGTGACCGGTCAGTTCCTGAGCCGCGAGACTCTGCCCTTTCATCCACTTGATCGCAGAGCCATGGCTGCAGTCCGGTCAGTCCTCAATGCTGCCCAGAGGGGAGCCAAGGCAGCGCCACCCTGGACAAGTCACGTGCAAGACGGCAGGAGCAGCCCAAGGGGGGGAGGGGCGGTGGTCAGAGCTGCTCAGGGTGGGAGGCTGAGCCAAAGGCACCAGAGCGACCCAGATATATGGGAGGTTGGAGGAAAAAAGAATAAGGTGCTTGCAGATTAAAAACTGTATTCCTAGCAAGAACTCTAGTATGTTTTTATGAGAGGTGTATTACGTGTGAGTGTATGCATGAATGAGCGAGAAAAACAAAACCCTCTGTAGCAGGGGAGAAGCACATCACCCAGAACTTGGTTTACACAACTATTTTAAGACTACTTGTTATCGGGACTTCCCTAGTGGGTCAGTGGTTAAGACTCTGCACTCTCACTGCCGAGGGGCTGGGTTCAATCCCTGGTCGGAGAGCTAAAATCTCACAAGCCGTGTGGCAAGGCCAAAAAAAAAAGACGACTTTTTGTTACTTAATTCAAATAAGAACTCAGATAGTGAAGACAGGTAGTAGGTAAGAGGAGGTAAACTAAGCTCTGGCATCCAGAAGAGTGAAAACCTAAGGACATCCAGACACTGGGCCAGGCTGCTTTCATTCTGGACACAGGGTGAGCACGACATTAAACAGCCGTCAAAACTGTGATGACTGCCACAAAGGAGGCACACGGAGCCCTCAGGGAGCGACAGGAGATGAAACTGGGTGGGTAAGAGGACTTAGGAGACAAAGATGCATTAGACAGAACCTCAGTCCTCACGAACTCACCGTTTAATAAGGCAGATAAAGCACTTTTTTTTTTTTTTTTTTTTTTTTGCAGTACGTGGGCCTCTCACTGCTGTGCCCTCCCCATTGAGGAGCACAGGCTCTGGACGCACAGGCTCAGCGGCCATGGCTCATGGGCCCAGCCGCTCCGCGGCATGTGGGATCTTCCCGGACCGGGGCACGAACCCGCGTCCCCTGCATCGGCCGGCGGACCCTCAACCACTGCGCCACCAGGGAAGCCCCAAAGCACATATTTAAGTAAGTAAAGTGCCATGTGGAAACTCTACGAGCCAGAAATAAAACACCACTGAGTTTCTGAGAAGAGAAAATTATTTCCAGTCTGGACACCAGGGAAATGTTTGCTGATTGGGGTCATGTGAGATAGACCTTCAACGACAGGGAGAATTACGTCTTGCAAGATGGGGTGGAGGGTGTCCAGGCACAGGAACAGTGGAGAAGTGGGAGCACATCAGCCAGGGGAGCAGCGGGGGAGGCAGAAGATAAGAGCTAAAAACAGCAGCTGGAAGAGAATCCCACCAAGGGGATTCTGGCCTCCATTCCATCCATTTCTCTTTCCGGGGGGCTACTCAAGTGATCTAAAATAAGAAACTACTCCTCCTCTAATCAGAAACTAATTAGCTAAATGATTGCAAAAGAGACAGAAAGGAGATCGGCGGTTGCCTGGGGCTGAGGGTGGGAATGGGGATTAACTGTGAGGGGACAGGAGGGACCTTACTGGGGGGAAGAAAATGTCCCCAAACTGGTTTAAGGTGATGCTTGCATCACTTGGTAAAGCTACTAGATATCAATGACTTGTAGAATTGAAATGGGTGAGTTTTATGATATATAAAATATACCTTATAAGGCTTTCTTTTTTTTTTTTTTTTAAGAAATTATTACAAACGTGCACAGAGTCCCCGTCAGCGGGCTTCCTAACAAAGCCCCTCCACTCCTGGCACCAGCCTCCGCCCGCCCTCTGCCTTTTCCTGCTCTGGTACGGAACCCGCGCAGCACACACGCGTTCTGACTCAGGGTGAGCGTCCAGGAAATGACTGGCCCTCGTCTCTGCCTGGGCCCTGAACCATGGGCTGGTGCCCAGATGTCCTGTCTCAGCAAGAGCGCCCTGCAGCAGGAAGGATGGGCTCGCTCTGGGTCTCCCGCTGCCTGCCTGTACTGGGGCCGCCCAGCAGCCTCAGGCCCACAGCTGAACGAACCATCTCCATCCTGGCCGTGAGAGATGAAAACCACAGCCAGGAGATCACGGCACACACGTTGTGCTCAGCAGCCCCAGCCTCGACTTACGAGCAATAAAACTGTTATGATCGCTGGGAAGAATTAAATTACCCCTGGGTCACCCAACTAGAATATTTCCCTTAGCACCAAGCAAGCATTGGGCTTTCTCTTATCCTCTGACTTGCTTTTAACAAGTATATGAAGTAAAATGGCTTTTCGAAACCCCAAGCATGATCTGAATACAAATTATTACTCTTAATTGCTGCCAGTAAGTATGGATCTAAAACCAATGGCACACAGACAGTCTGTAGTCACAGCCCTCCCTGCTCTGTCTTCCCTTTTCCTGGGTTCACCTGGATATGTCTGACAAGATGAGTTGACAAGTAGTCCAATGTGTGTAATCTCAGAAGGAGAATGATTCAGTCGTGGGGAGACAGGCAGACAGGGCTATCAGAGATTGCGAGCAGCCTGCGTAACGTCATAGATGATTAGCAAAGACAGACAGACCAGGAGATGGGGCAGGGGTGGGCGAATATCGCCAGGCAATAGCCATCTTTCCACATGGGTCTTCCTAATTATTCTATTTTTTGCAGGGGAGAGGGGGTCTTAAAACTCCTTGACCCGCGAGCTTTGCCACTGCCATACTGTCTAAAAATCTTTCCCCCCTTCCCCGTGACGCTCCCCCTGCCCACAGGGTCAGTGTCTCGGCGGCTCCTTCGGCTCTGCCACCGGTTACCGGCAGCTGCCGATCCAGCCAGAGCTCCGCCCCTGGTTCCAGCCTGACCCCCAGGAACCCCAGTGCTGCCTTCTCCTTGGCTGGGGGTCTGTCGAGAAGCCTGAACCTAGACAGGATTTTTGTATCAGAGTGCTCTATTTTTAAGGAGCAGCAAAGAGAAGACAGACTCAAAACAGAAAAGTTGCTGGGCAGAATCTTCCCAGCTCCAGGCTCAGGAGTCTAGAAAAGACCAGGTCTTCCCAGGGCTCTCCTCAAAAACCCTTAATAGTGTCCAACCCTCTTTGGGGATAGTCAGCTTTTCCTAAAAGACCATATACAAAACATGGCCGAAGAGCCTTACCTGAAATGCACCTGTGTCGTTAAGTTTATTTTAATATGCCTAATTTATGAGGAACCAGAGACAGAACGCTGGGATCTGCAGGGTTTTTTTCTTTTTAACTTGGGCAAGTGCTGCTCAATCACAGAGTCAGAGGTAAAATCAAGACCTCAAAGAAGGGCCAACACCTGCTCAAGTGGGCACAGGCACCGGCAGCACCTCCGTGCCAGGGGGCGGAGAGCTGCAAAAAGACCTCAGACCTCACTGCTTCATTTAAGGGCATTCTTAGCGGAGGCTTCGGCATTAGCCAAGGATGTGTACCTGGGAAACAGCCAGCACCTGCGGAAGCTTCGAGTCTTCTCCAGGAGCTGGAGCCTGAGACCCAGGATTGTGCGTGTGCGTGGCACCGCCGGGGGTGTTAGAGCAGCAGGTAAGGCTTTACGCCTGTGCAGTCCAGTATGACAGACACTAGATACATGTGCCCATTCAGATGTAAGTGGATTACAATGAAATCAAGTTGGAAACTGAATTCCTCAGTTGCGCTAGCGTATTTCAGGTGCCCGAGAGCCATGTGTGCTGAGCGGCTTCTCAGACTGGATACAGCAGATGCAGACCATTTCCATCAAAGCAAAAAGTTCTGGTGGGGCTTCCCTGGTGGGGCTTCCCTGGCGGCGCAGTGGTTGAGAGTCCGCCTGCCGATGCAGGGGACATGGGTTCGTGCACCGGTCCGGGAAGATCCCACATGCCGCGGAGTGGCTGGGCCCGTGAGCCATGGCTGCTGAGCCTGCGCGTCCGGAGCCTGTGCTCCGCAACGGGAGAGGCCACAGCAGTGAGAGGCCCGCGTACCACAAAAAAAAAAAAAAAAAAGTTCTGGTGGACAGCAATGCTTCAGACGAGTAGCCTAAAAAATTTTTTAAGCATCTCTGAAGGTGTAACTGATGTACAATAACCTGCCCATATTCAAAGTGCACAATTCGATAAGTCACAGCACATACATACCCCCACAAAATCATCGCCCAAATCCAGACAGTGAACGTACCCATCACCCCCAGAAGCTTCTTTGCACCCTTTTGCAATTCCCACCTCCCAGCTGCTCACTCCCCAATCTCCGGTCCCCAGGAAACCGCTGATCTGCGTCCGTCACCACAGAATAATCTACATTTTCTAGGACTTTCTATACTTGGAATTCTACAGCACGCACTGCTCTTTATCGGCTTCTTTCACACTCGTTTTGAGATCCATCCGTGCTGCTGCAGCAACGGCTCATTCCCGTTTCTTGCTGAACAGCTGTCCATCTCCTGGCTTATCCAGACAACTGCTGACAGGTTTCTGAGTTCTTTCTAGTTTGGGGGCTACTACAAATCTTACATATAAGACTGCTCTGATTACTTGTGGGATGGGACTCTCCAATGGTGACCAGGAAGGCCTCTTCAGAAGGTGACGTGGAGCAGAGTATGAAGGAAGCAAGGCAGCTAGCCCCGTGAAAGCCTGGTGGAAGAGCATTCCCGGCAGAGGGAATTCTTAACACAAAGGCCACGAGGCAGGCACCTGGCAGGGTCAAAGCACAGTTTTCTATGTTCTTCCTGAAGGCTGCTTATCTGAAAGAATGAACATCCAGACAGAAATCTTTTGGAGAAGAAGGTCCCAGGTGAAGTGGCCTGAATAAATCACTAACTGGCACAGGGCCACTTAATCGCATGTAAGGCTCACAAGTGCTTTGAGAAGTCGGTGTTACCCCCGTTTTACAGAAATGGAAACAGAGGGAGAGTTAAGCCACCCACTTTGCCCCCAGATCCCACAACTAAGCAGCAGCTGAGCTGAGAATGAGGCCAGAGCCCTTCCCATCATTTCACTGCCATAGGCAACCGGCCTCCAGAGCGGTCAGTGCTACTCACACGTGACCCACGGCCGGAGTGGGGCAGGCTGTGAGACGGGAGGTACCATCTACACCAGGACGTACAGGGAAACACTTTGCAAAGGAAAACCATCTAGCTCACTTTCATTTTTAGCGAGTTCTCCCCGGGGGCCGGCGACAACACCGCCAAGGCCCACGGCGTGCGCGCACACACACACGGTCTTGCTCTCACACGGGGCCCTCGTGAACACGTGCTCCCAGGCCTGGCTCTTCGGCACCAGGGCCACTCTGATGGTTTGTTTAATCAAAGGAGACGGGGGAGCCCACGCAGATCTTGAGTGTTTAACACAAACTGGAAGATCAAAACTGGGCAGCTGCCAAAAACACTGGCAACTTTCACACCACAAGAAAGAGGGGAAACAGCTGACCTGGTTTCTGCCTTTAACGCTGCGTCTCTGGCAGTCACACAGCTTTGATCTTTCAGGTTCTAAGTGGAGAGAAAATAGTGACCCTCTTCCACTGGAGAACGGATGATGAAACCACACACCGCAGCCTACTTGCAACCGTCTGGAAAAGCCGCGTTTTCTGGGGGCCAGCACAGAAGGGCCCAGGATTCATCAATCCACAGCTTCTTCTGAAACCCACATGATGTTAAAATGCTTAGTGAAGCCACCCACCGAAAACGAAAGCAGCTTTTCGAATCTACTGCCTCCGAGAATTCGAGGTTGGATACTTGTGTCCTCAGCCAGGCCCTGGAGCCCTGGCCTCAGGCTCCCCAGGGGAGGAGTCAGAAGCGGCTGCTGGTTCCAGACCAACGAAGTCAGTGTCACCAGGGAACTGATTAGAAATGCGAATGGATCAGGAACTCTGGGAAACGGCTCCCAACAGGGAGGGTTCTAGCAACCCTCCCGGCGCGAAGCTGGGAATCGCCTTTAAGTAGGTGTGGGTGTGGCCTTTTAACAAGGTCCGGGTCCTGCTGGGGCTCCCGGTCCACCTCTGCTCTAGGGCAACGCTTCTCAGACTTTAATGGGCTGACTCGTGCCCTGGGGAAATGGAGATTCTGCTTCAGCAGGCCTAGGGGACAAGGGCCTGGGAGCCTGCATTTCTACGAGGCCCCAGATGACTCCACCTGAGGGCAAGGCAAGACTAGGACCCTAGGGAGGCAAATGAAACAAACTACGTCCAAGTGCTCTGTAAACCAGACTCGGGACTATACAGGTATTGATGTTATTTGTCAAGTTTTAGATTTTAAGGAATGACTAACAAACAGTGGAAATTCCCAAAGGGAAATGCACCCAGAGAGGCTGGACCTGGAATTTATCTCCAGGTCCCAGGGAGGCAGGGGCCTGAGTCCTGGCTGAGCCAATGACCAATGACCAACAGGAGGAGACCCAGGACGCTGAGCCCCCCAGCTCCCAGCCCCCTCTCTTTGGGGCCATCAACTCCTCCAGCCCCCAGCCCTTCCCCCGGGGCCTAGAAGTAGGCGCCAGTGTCTCCCATCACAGAAACCTTCCCTTGCGACTTCCACCAGCAGCCTGCCCCTGGAGCAGCGAACTCCCGCCGCGCGTCTCTCCTTCTGCTACTGTACTGTCCCCTGCCTGCACGGCAAAGTCACTGTGGCGTCCCCGGCACCGAGGCCAACGGCACTCATCAGCCGCCCCCCTCCTGCTCCTCTGCCTTCCGGGTGCAGCGGACCCTCCGCCTTCACTCACACCCCCTACTCCAGCCTGTCCACACAGCATCCCTCGGGTTTGGCAAAAGATTTTAAAGTTTGAGGTGCCCTACATCGTGGCGGTTGTTCTTTTAAGAGCCAGCAAGTGAGAGAATACACGGTGACAGAAGAAAGCAAACACAAGCCCTGGTTTGAATTTGCTAATGCTTTCAAATGGTTATCCTGTAACAGCACATCCTCCACGCACTTGACAAGCTGTTAAAGGCAAGTGCGAGGAATGTGCTCGCAAACTTTGCCAGGAGCTTAGATGCAGACGGACCCTGTGGTGGCCCACAGGCCCCCAACCCACCCCCAGCCAGGACCCAAGCACCCAAGGCCGCGGGACAGTCACCGCCCCACCTTCCGGGGCCGCGCCCTCGGGGCTCCGTGGCGTTTGTCCTGGGGCCTTCCCAGCACACACAGCATCCTAATAAAAGTGGCCCAGATGGGAGCAACGAGCGCTTACTGCCCTGCTGCCCAGAGAGCCGGGCCACCCCCAGCAGGCGATCAGTCACTCTTCTCAACTGAGCTCTCCTCCTGGGCCCAAGGCCTTGTTCCCACCCTGTCCTCTCCCCCATGGCTTTTCCCACTTTCTCTGACCTCAGGGAGCCAGTGTACCACAGCGGTTACAATGAGGTGACACTGCCTTTCCCAAAAAAAATAGTATCAAGGTACAATTTACACACAGTCGTGGCAGTGCTACAACCAAACACAGGGCTCTGACAGTAGCCTTACTGCTTTTGTCGTTTTGGTCAAACTAAGGACGTGCTTTCATTTTGGTCAAGGATCTCTGAGTGTAGGAAGCAGCTTGCAGTGTTGAAGCCTTGTGAGTCTCAGAGCATTTCCAGCCATGAATTAGGCCAGATTAAACAACTGGTGGCAGAGATTTCTAGGCGTCCAAAGTAATTGTCAGTAGGTCCATCCAGGAACTCTGTTCCCCTAGAGAAGGCCCAGCCCTCAAGCGCTCCTCACTCAAAGCTTACAGACTCCTGCTCTGCGTACAAGCCTAACAAGCTGGTCATCGCGTCCTCCAGCTCACAGCGCTGCGGAACAAGGCACCAAGAGCGGTGGAAGCCAGCAATTAGCAGGGACAAGGGTGTCAAAATATTAAAAAGTAAATGTTGAAAATGGGAAAGCCGACGGTCTGGCACCAATCTAGGGGCAGGTACTCCCACACCGCAGGTACCAGGCACCAAGAGTTTCTCTAGATTTCACCGCTGCCCCTTAATTTATGCCCCAAACAACGGTAAGCCTTCCTCCCCAGAAGATAAAACATGACCAGTGCCCATGGTGAATAAGAAAGAATGTAAGACATTTTTAAACAGAAACAGACTCACAGACATAGAAAGCAAACTTACAGAGGGGAGAGTGACAGGGGGTAGGGGTCGAGGAATAGATTAGGAGTTGGGGGTTAACGGATACACAATGCTATACATAAGATAAACAAGGACCTACTGTACAGCACAGGGAACTCTACTCATGAAAAAGAATCTGAAAAAGAATAGATATATGTATAACCGAATCACTTTGCTATAACTGAAGCTAACACAGCATTGTAAGTTAACTCTACTTCAATTAAAAAATGCTTTTAAAAAAAGAATGTAATACATTTTAAAATATAGGACATTTTCAATAGAAGAAGTGGAAAGAGAAGAAAGTTTACGGGAGCACTGAGGGTGAGGACCTCTGCTACAGAGAGCTCTACGCTAAGCAACGCGATGAGCTTTATTAACGTGGGGAATCAGCTCCTGTCGACCGACCCGAGGGTGCTGGGAAGAGAGCGCCACCATATTACCAACCAGCAGGTGGGCAGGCCTCCCCGCCAGGCCCTGCGCACATCACAGGGACAAAGCCACACTCTCCTCAACAACCTGACTAGCTCTTCACTCTTTGGCTATAATGTCTTCTAACTCCAATCACTTGTGTAAAGGAAAAACAAACAAACGAAAAAAAACATGACTTCTGTGCACGCTGGTCAGTGGGACTTTCAGGTTCTTCTTTCCGGGTGAGTGAAGTGAAATTCCTCAACCCCAGGGCCACTCTCGGCTCTCGCCCTGGAACTCCGTCCTGGGCTGAGCCTCCGCCAGCCTCTGCCCTCACCTGGAGCAGGTTCTATGGACCAAGAGTACATATCTCACAAGCGATTCTCTGAAACCAGAGACGGAGATGACATACCTGTAAATGACCTTTCAGGAATGTGCTTTCATGCAACCATTCATTAAAAGGCCACTTCTTAACACAGAAGTGGCCCTGGAAAATCTTTCCAGGATTCTCACAACCATCTGGTAAGAGGAAAAGAACCGAGGAGACTGGCCTGACTTTATAACCAGCCTAATTTCACACATGTTACATTTCTGGAGCTGCCTTGTTTTTCCCTTTATCCTGCATTACCGCAGAGGAATTCACAGACTCTCTGAAGGTGAGAATCTCACCCTTTAGTAACAAAATCTCACTCTATATTAAGCTGGCCTTTCTTTGGAGACGGTCCAACTGCTTTATAAACATTCTTTCATGCTGAAGAGCAGGTAGGTGGTGATTATTATTCTTTCTAGGCAAGAGGTAGGATTGAGAGTCTTGGCCATGCAGAACTGAAATGTTTTTTGAACGCCTGAGGAAAAGCAAAAGCAAGGCTTTAAAAATAAGAGAGAGGACAGATGTGACCAAAAATAGGAGTAAGGATGGTATACAAAACACCAAAAAAGGAGAATTCTCCTATAAGCAACTCACGCTCGGCGACAGCTTCTTAGAAGCAGCCACTTGGCGTCCTTACAGCTGCAGACCTTCAACACCAGCCCTGGCCTGGAAAGCCCAGCCTGGTGAACATGAATTTGGGCACAAATAAGGTATTTGCTGGGAAACAGGATCAAAAACCCTAACTCCATAAAGTACAAGCAGAAACTACAGTCATGCACGTGGACTCAGAGCTACTGTCTTCCGGGCTTTCGTAAGCTACCCGACCGTAACGACACTGAAATGTCACCTGTGGGGTGACATTTCTAATTCCCGCTTATCCCCGTCACCCTGAGGCTGGCCGGTGAGGCGGGAATGGTTTTCTCACACTGTTTTAAGGTGAGGAAACTGAGGTGTCTGGCTGCTCGTGGCTGCAGCAGTTCGGCCCGCTGGGCATCTCTCTTTATGCTACACTTTACCCGGCATTGCCTTCCCTTCCGTTCTGCCCCTTTTCCCCCAAGGAGTTGACAAGGGGCCTTAAATCCTTTAAATACCACAGTGCAAAGAGCATGGGATTAGAGTTTTAAGACCCAGATGTGACCCCTAACCTGTCCCTTGCCGGCTACGGGCCCCATCTGAGACGGAGGTAACGTGAGGGATCTCGTGCAGCTGACAGGAGGACTCAGTGAACGCGGAAGAACCAGTGCACAGTGCTGACAGTGCCGCGCGTGCTCAGGAAGTGACGGCCGTGGGTAAGTCCCTCACTGTAGGAAGGGGGAGGACAGTGAGGCCTGGAGGGGATTTCTGATGTGCCCAAAGTGGCAGAGCCATGGGGCAGTGGCCAATGTGCCCAGCACAATGTCCAGGCCCTGCTCTGCTTTTAGTTTTGCGGAAGATCAAGAAATGAAGGGGCTGCTTTTGTCTAACTGTGCAGCTGCTCACGTTAAAACTGAGGACAAGCTACTTCGAGTAGGATTCCACCACGTGGAGCGACGCAGGCGGGGCCCTTCCACACCTGGAGGCGCACGTCCAAAAGCTGGCAAGGGCTCAGACCTGTCCCGAGAGAGATTAGCCCTTTAAACCACCGGGGCCTCAGTTACCTAATCTACAAAGTGGGGACAACGCTGATTCACCTCATGGGATCGTTACAAGGGTTAAATAAGCTAAGGTGTGTAAAAGCAACTGGCTGTACTTCTTCCAACACCAGGCGTGGCGTTATCATCTCCATCTTACAGCTGAGAAAACCTGAGTGGAGATCAGCTGAATGAAGATACAAGAGCTGGCTGGGGAGGGGTGACCCTGGCCTCCCGTGCCTCTGTCTCCAGGCTGCCTGCTCAGTCGCCGTGCTAGGGCTTCCCTCTGCCATCCCCCTGGGACCCCTTTCACTGCTTGCTTTCTGGCTGGATCCTGTTCCCTGACTCACACGTCTTCCTCTTTCTTGGCTTCCCTCTTCATGCCGCTAAAGCACAACCCTTAGGAGTTCCACAGGAATGATGCTTGGGAGGAAACCGTCTGGAGCCTTGGGCGGCTGAAACATCTCTAATTTGAATTTCACGCTCAGGTGGTGGGTCTCATTCCAGGTTAGAATTATGTTCCTTGGGATTTTAGTGGCAATGCTCCGGGCCTTCAAGTTTCCAGGGTCACCGCTGAGACACCGATGGCATTGTGATGCTTAATCCTCCGTGTGCTTTCTGAAAGCGGTTAAGATCTTTTGCAATTTCACAGGGGGGTGCCTTGGGGCAGGTTCTTTTCCCTTACTGTCCTGGGCCCTCCCATCTGGAGATGAAAATCCTTCAGTCTCAGGAACCATCTTTTGTTCTGTTGCATTCACGGCATCCTCCTCTGTTTCCTATTCTCTCTTTCTGAAAACGCCTGTCAGTTGGATACCGGACCTTGAGAATTAATCCCTGACTCGTCTTTCATCTATTTCCCACTCTTTTGTCTTTTTTGGTCCTTTTGATCTATTTTCTGAGAGATTTCTTTTACTCTAACCCTTCTCACCGGATTTCCAATTTTATATTTTCTTATATTGATTGTCTCTCCCCTTTTTTAACGACAAGCTTCATCCCATTCTCTCTTCTGATTTCTCTGAGGAATTAAGTATAATTTCTTTAAAGTTTTCTTCTGCTCTCTGCATTGTCTCTGTTTTCCCCAAGTTCTTTCTTCTGTTTATTTTGGTCTCTTTCTTTCTGGAGGCCATTCATTCATATTTAAGAGAGAGGCACGAAGCAGCTGGCTGGCAGCTCAGGGGGCGAGGAAGGGGCTTACCCCCCGCCCCCCCGCCCAGGGTCTGGGAGATGAGGCGGCAGGCTGATTTTACACTAGACGACCCCTGACACGTCAGCATCTATAGATCTTCCCCAGGACCGTGCAGCTTCCCCAGTTTTAAAAAAAAAAAAAAAAAAAAAGCTCCACTGTGACTCAGTGGTGAGGCCCTAACAAGCCGTGTGCCAGTGTCCGGGCAGTGGGGCTGGAAAGGGGCTGGGCTCCACTGTGTGCTCTGCATGCTGTCAGCCTGTTTGGGGCAGCGATAAACGGGTAACAAACCTGACAAAGGCCCCAAGAGATTCCAAATTAACCCGAGTAAGAAACTTAAGCACAGCAACGGCTTTTTATATTTACCACTTCCAAATGACACACTTTACAAGTGAAGACAGGGAGGGAGACCGAGAGCCTTCATGATCCGGTTCTTTCCCTTCCTCCTTATTAACTCATACATGTGTCCCTTGCTCCTGCCCTTCTACCAGAGCAGACTGCCAGACCCGCCATCATCACCGCTTCAAGAATGATGGGCTATTTTTTCACTTGTTATAAGCTTGCTGACAGGAGAAATGAAAAAGACACTGTTGTCTGCGACCTACACAGAAAGCATTATTGAGTTCTTGACCTGGTCTGCTTGTCCACGACCTTTGGGAGAAGCTGGGGGAGAAAAACAGGAAAGACATGCCGGGACCATCCCGACGTACATTCATTCCCCTTGTGGAAGAAACCGCTCAGCAGGGTCCCAAACCCCCTCTCTGCTCAATTCTTCAGAATTCTGCTCCCACAGTGAGGACGGCACAGCGCTGCCAAGTGCAAGGAAGAGTCCATTCACCCACGTTAACAAGCACCTACCGCAGGCAAGAAGTACTCAGTCCGTATCTCCACTCACTTAAAAAGTGAGACTTTTCTTAGGCTCTGCATGTGAGGGCATAAAAGGCCTTTAAATATTCACGGTAATTTCTGTGCTCTGATTATAGGCTACCTTGCTGTGTAAGACGGGTCTGAAACATATTTATGAAATATTGTTAAGTTTAAATATCTACTATAATTACCAGAAACAGACTATTCTACACAGTTTAGGAACTATTGAAAATTGAAGTCAGAGGCCCTTAAGAAGACGAATGCATTTATCCATTTTGTGCCTCAGCTGCACAGCTTTAAAATGCCGAGTTAAATTTGAAAGTCTTGTGAGAGTAAAAATCACAATTCTAAAAATTTACTCCAAAGGGACCTCACGCGTACAGGAAATACAATTCTTTTCGGTACCACAGGAGCTATGAAACGTATTCCTCGTGTACCAAACAAACCTTCATTACCGTCTAGGGAGCTACCTTCCCAGCTAGAGCAACTTCGCGCCCCTCCCACGCTGCCCATTCGCTGCGCACGATCACGACACTTACCAGGTTTTTGAAAAGCGCCGTCAACTCCTTTGTAAACACTGAGAACTTCAGGAAGGCGCTTCCCAGGTCCGGGTCATCTCTGCACACGCAGTTGCCCCCGAACTTCTCCAGAGCCTGGGTGTACTGCTCTTCGTTTTCCACGTGCGCTGCAACAGCAACGGGAGAGGTGCTGTGAAGGCCTCAACCACTCTAGCCCTGCCCCCCACCAGTTTCTTACTTGTGGATAAAATCGAACACATTTACAGCCTGAAAATCTGAGAAAAGCCAAGTCACACCGCGAACAGAAATAACTCTGCTGTCCTGACAACCACCCGTGGTGCCAGCGACAGATCCCAAAGAACGAGCGCAAGGACCAGGAGGGAGAGCGCCTCGCACGAGTGCCACAGCCTCCAGCTCCCGGGGTGAGGCCCCCGGGGACGCCCACGCTTCCCCATCTCCTAGCACTCCTCCGTAGCCCACACGCTGGCGGGAGACACAGAACAGACCCAGTCCTCTGCTGGAACCCAGCCGCTGGCGTGACGCTCACCCAGCCGCATGCCCTAGCTTCCCCTTTCAACACCGGAAAAGCCACGGTCCTCAGAGCACAGGCCACAGGCCAGGGCGCCGCTGCCCGTGACACGTCCTCTGCCTGGGGGTCTTTCCGTGCCTCTGCCCCACGTCCCCGGCACCTTCCTGGACTTGCGCTCAGAGTGTTACATTCCAAATGTCCAACTGGTAAGCGTGGTTCCCAGCACACTGGAAGTGCTTCCAGGGTAGGGACTAAGTTTTATTCATCTTTGTGCTTGAAATATAAGTAAGACAAGACGCATGTCGTTTGATCAGGAAAAGCAAAAGCTGGTCATCCATCTGAAGGTATATATGACCATCATCAAGCTTCAAAGCAGCACCTTAAAATGTGAAAAACCCGGATTCCGGGTCTCCAGCTCTGTGGTTCCCAGGCCCTGTTGGACGTCGAAATCATACACGGATCTCTGTCAAACTGTAGAAGCTGGAGTCCCGTCTCTGAGTCAGAAGCTGGGGTGGGAAGGGGACACAGGTAATTCTGGTGAGCCAATGTGGCTGGACACGATTCCCTCACTTCTGGGTCAAGCATTTTTAAATGAATCCAGCCAGTCTGTAATGAAACAACTTCCTGGCATGGACATTTGATTCCTGCTCCCTCATCACTCCAATCAGAAATGTAACACGACGACTGTACAGGCACATCAGTGCGGGCGGGCGGGCGTGTCACCTTGCATGGGGACTCCACTGGGCAGGGTCACACACCCCCCTCAGGCTGCCCACGTCTTCAGAATTCTGCTCCCACAAGGAGGACGGCACAGGGCTGCCAGGAGGCCACAGAAAGCCTTAGTGCTGCAGCTTCTTTGCCAAAGAACAGATCCTGAAAAGCCCCTGGCAGTGCCCCAAACAACTCCTCAGGGCAACGAAACCACTGTCGGCAGTGCCGGTGCCTGGGCCTGACAACCGGAGCACACAGGGGACATGTGCTTGCGGAAGGCGGCCCTGGGGCTGAGCTGGATCCCAGGATCCATGGACCGTGTGTCCACCGACCCTACCAGGCAAGCACTTTGCCCTCGACTTCCGGGGGCATTCGGGTGCCTTAGGGGATGCCCGTGTGGATCTAACAAACACAAGAGAACGTTAATTTCACTGTTTAGGCCCTTTTCCTTTTCCTTCTTTCTATTATTATTATCATCTTTTACATCCCAGAAAAGAGCCTGAAAGTTCTGGATACATTAAATGTATTTCTGAAACTATACTCGGCAAACGACTTGAGGCAGAAACACACACACACACACACACACAGAGCGTGACGAAGGGGCAGCAGAGCAGGAAGAGCCCTCAGAAGGTCTGGGCTTCGAGCCTATGCCTCCCAGTAAACGTGCACGACCTGGCAACACACGTATTTACTCCCTCTGGCGCTGTCTCAGCCACGTGAAGGACAAAGACCCCGCTGGGAGATACTCACAGGGTTAAGGTAAGAATCAAAGAATGTGGGTGAGGATAGGCAGTTCAACCACACCCAACACATACACGCCCACCAGAACTGACAATAGTTAACAGCAGCACAGATGTCATCTATACTGAGCACAAATGGTTTCCATTATGTTTTTTTCTAGACTTCACAACAACTTATATATGACATGCATTATTTCTCACAATGCTGAAAGGAAACTGGGACTCAAGGAGATCAAGTAAGCTGTCCTAGGAAACAGGGCCAGAAAGTGGCAGAGCTGTGGTGCAAACCCAAGTCTGTCTGATCCCGACGCCCATCTGTCCCCCACTCTACTACACTGATGTGTGTTTCCTTCTAAAAACAGCTTACCTTGCCAAAACCAAAAGTACCCAAGTTTTAAATTTTTAAAATTCCATTTCAGAGGTGGATCAGTTACACCTATTTTGTTCGACTTATAATTCTAGAACATGTGGTCAACAGTGAAGGGCAGTTCCTTTCAAACCACACGCTATTTTATAACTATTTCAAAATTGGTCGTCAAGATGTGGGCAATTCCAGTGTGGTTTTGGAAGGGCGTGGCAGCCACAAGCAGACATCTGGTGCTGATGTCACTCCCCTGGGAGAGAGAAACAGGAATGCGGAGGCTAAAGTCACCTCGGGAGCCAAGTACTGCCTTCAAAATGATCCTGGACCCTCACAGCTGCTCTAGGTGAGCACCCAGAGGGAGGAGGGAGAGAATCAGCTTCAGTAAAGGCCGTGAGGTGGCCTACAAGCCTTTCGTTCAATGAAACTTAATAAGACTATAAGGTGTCAAAGCATCGTCCTTACTACCTGTTGAGTAAAGTGGGGTTCAGAGGGGTTTAATGATTTGCTCAGCATCACACAGCTGGAAGAAGGTGGGGAAGGGTCAAATCCATCCTGTGTTCACGCAGGCTGCCCCCAGCCTGTGACAACCTTGGAGAGAGGAACCTGCCTTCTCTCCACGGGCAGTCCAGCAAACCAGCACAGAGGAGAAACAGCCAGTGAGGCTTCCGGTTCTGGCACCAGGAAGGACAGATGCACTTCCTTTCATCCCTTCTTCTGGGCCTTTCAACTGACCACATGGTATCGGTCACGTTTTTTTATAAAAATTCTTTCCCTTTTTTTTTTTTTTTTTTGCGGTACGCGGGCCTCTCACCGCTGTGGCCTCTCCCGTCGCGGAGCACAGGCTCCGGACGCGCAGGCCCAGCGGCCATGGCTCACGGGCCCAGCCGCTCCGCGGCATGTGGGATCTTCCCGGACCGGGGCACGAACCCGCGTCCCCTGCATCGGCAGGCGGACTCTCAACCACTGCGCCACCAAGGAAGCCCCTCTTTCCCTTTTAAATCTGCAAAATAATGTGTTGATCCCAGCAACCCCAGTGGTGATCAATGAGTGTTCTGGATCATCATCACCGCCATCTCATGTATTTATATTTAAATCATTTTGATCTACTGTGATCACTGTTTTCTGATGCTCAAACTGTCCCAGCTTAGGTCAGTGGGAACCTCTTTACGCTGATCTAGTTGGAGTTTCTAAGACAAATTTCTCTTCTTGCAAACAACTTTGAAGCTTCTTGATAATGACCACAGCCCCGTGTCTCTCCGTGTCTCCCTGTAACAGCTTGCCTGGTGCCCACTGTCAGGACAGTAAACGCCCCATAACTACACAGTATCCGACTGGCCTACTGCTCCACGTCACCCAAAGTCTGAGATGTTCCTACTAGAAAGTCCTTGAGTGTCTTTATTTTCCTTTAGCCAAAACTAAATTTAAAATAGGAACCTAAAATAAATGGCTAGGGAATAAACTTTCTGGAAAGAATCCAAACTGGCTCTATCATCTCTTATTTACAGAACTGTCAAAACTGTTCTTCTAAAAAGAGCTCACTCTCCCACCTCCCCCTTATTCAACTGTATCTTTAACTCTGGTTCTTATTAATGAACCAGACCCAAGAATCTTTGATGTGGGAGGGACTTGGGAAAATGAGAACCGGAGTTGCTGAGACCACAGCAGATGAGACCCCGTTTCTCCCCAGTTCTAATCCCACAGCCTCCCATTTCCCACACCTCACTACACAAAGGTCAGACCTTCCACCAATCCATGCAAGGGGATGAAATGAAAGACTAACAGAAAACTCTGCTACGGAGCCAGCGAGCATGTGCACACGTTGCATTTAGAGGTGAGGGTTGGGCCTTGTTGTGTGCCTTCTAGTTTACTTGATTATGTCATTTTTAAAAACGGATACGGGCTGCCCTGGTGGCGCAGTGGCTGAGAGTCCGCCTGCCGATGCAGGGGACACGGGTTCGTGCCCCGGTCCGGGAAGATCCCACATGCCGCGGAGCGGCTGGGCCCGTGAGCCATGGCCGCTGGGCCTGTGCGTCCGGAGCCTGTGCTCCGCAACGGGAGAGGCCACAGCGGTGAGAGGCCCGCGTACAGAAAAAAAAACAAAAAAAACCCTGATACCAAGAAGAAGGCCCAGTGCATATAGTTCAAGCAAAATTGTTGGACCCAAATGGGGAAAAGGCAGCCTTTTTACTCCTGCTCAATGGGCCACAGCACGGCGGGGGAGCCAGCCACCTGCCCAGTGCTGCCGAAGGACAAGAAGGGTCCCACGGCCAACTCATCTCCGCCAGCTTCAAGTCCACCTGATGCCTGCTCCTCGCTGCCAGCCTGCAGCGGGCTGTGATGGTGTGCTGGGTGCACACGAGACGAGTGCGACCCATGTCTCAGGACAGATGCACCAACCCGTGCACGATGGCCTGTGATGTGCTGGGGCTGAGGATTCAGAGACGCCAAGAAGGGGACGTTTGAGCTGAGGCTCCAAGGTCAGCTGGGAATTTCCAGACAGAGACGAGCAGGAACAGGAAGGTATCAACCCCAGGGGAACAGCAAGGAGTCCTGTGTGTTCAGAGGCTGTGAACACTTTCTCAGTCTTCGAGCCTCCGCCTGCACCCAGCTCCCGACGCAAAGCCATCTCAGGGCAGCACCAGCCTCACTGTCCTACCCACCTGGGGCCGCTCCTGGGTCTTTACAGTCCGAAGGATCCCGAAAAGAAAGCCGGTCCTTTACAGACAAGGACACCAAAGCTCAGAGCGGGCACTGACTTGCTCAAGCTCACACAGCTAGTTGGCAGCAGTTCGAGAACTAGAACTCGGCTTTCCAGCCTCCGGTCCGCGCAAGTCCTCCCAACCAGGCGTGGAAGCGTTTCTTCATTTGCTCGCCACACAGTCACTATTCTCGGCTCTAGGCTAACAGAAATGCGCTACAATCCTCCAGCCAAGCACACGCACTGGCAATCCGAAGTCCAAGTGCCCTAACCAGAGACAAATGGGGGTACGTGTTGGAGGGGGAGGGGGAGGCAGCCTGACGGTGCTCGCCTTGGCCAGGACCCTCCAACCCCCCGCTCCTGGCCAGGCAGGGGTCAGGCTGAGGTAAACTCATCCACATCACTGCACACGCCAACCATCCACACAGACAGCCCCGCCAAGGGCACGGTTTAGGAGAGACATATGTTCTCTGCAGTAGAGCTTTATAAAGACCCCCCCAGATGAGGATTAATATTCAAATGTGAGCCGCAATTGTAATGTCAGGATAATCTGTATGACTCAGTGTCAAGGAGGCCAGGCCACTTCCCCTCAAGCTGTCAGCCCCGCACATCACCTGATCTAACTCTCGGCAGACAGCTCCTGGGAAAGCAATTTCCTGGAGTCAAAGATAATCCCCACTTCTCAACAGGATCTCTACCCTGTGAACACCTCATGGGAGAAAACCATTTTTAGCACTTTATTTCTAGACTCATCCCAGATAAAAATCTTTCCATTCACAATTTGGTAATCTGCATTAAAAGTTCTAAAAACATTTTTTGCCATCCCCTCCCACTTCTAGAAATCTATCCTAAAGAAATAATCAAGTGATCAGAGATGTATGTACAGAACAACTGATAAACTGAAAATGTATTAAGCTCCAACAAAATGGAAATGGTTAAAGAACAGTGTCTCTACAAAATGGAATATGATGTAAGCTTTTAAAATCATGATGTAGGAATATGGTCAGGATAGAATGCCAAGTAAAAAAAGGGCAGGACACAGAACTATATATTTCATCTCAATTTTGTAAAAGGTAAAATGTAGAGAAAGGCCGAAAGGAAAGGACATCAAAATGCTAAGGTGGTGATAAAAGAGCAGGTGCTCGGCACCCGGAGGCTGGTGCAGGCCAGGTGCTTTCCGTGCATCGTTGTACCCTCCTTGAGGGGCATTTCGCAGAGGAGGGGACAGACTGTGGTGGCGGAGATACCTAGGCCAGGCGGAAGCTCCGAATGGCCAGGGTCACAGCCCGGAGGACCTCAGACCAAGAATGCAGCTCGGCCCCTCCCATCTCACAGAGGGTGGCATCTGGCCGGGCTGTGACTTCGTTCTAATGCTTTTCTGAATTTTTTAAATGTTCTAAACTAAGCTCATATTATCTTTATAATCAGAAAACAACAACACAAGGAATAAACAAACTAGAGAAACCTGAAATGTCAGCCCCAACGGCTCAGTTACCTTGGTTCTCCATGCCTACTGAGGGTATCAGAATCTGTCTTTCTCCACCAGTTTCTTCTGCACAAGTTGACATGATAGAGACAGCTTTTGCAACCTAACCTGAGCACCTGCATCGTCTCTGGTAAGACACGAGCACCCACCACCAAGGGTCTGATGAGAACGCCCACCCGATTTCACAAGCCCTCAGGGCCCCGCTCAAGCCGGGCACATGGAAAGATGGCCTTGCCCCTGGGGCTTCACCATCGCCATTCCACCACTCTCCAACACTCTGCGCTCCCCCTACTTTCTTTCTTTCTTTTTTATTTTTAAATAAATTATTTATTTTTGGCTGCGCTGGGTCTTCGTTGCTGTGCGCGAGGGCTTTCTCTAGTTGCGGCGAGCGGGGGCTACTTTTCGTCACGGTGCGCAGACTTCTCATTGCGGTGGCTTCTCTTGCTGCAGAGCACGGGCTCTAGGCATGCGGGCTTCAGCAGTTGTAGCTTGTGGGCTCAGTAGTTGTGGCTCACGGGCTCTAGAGCTCAGGCTCAGTAGTTGCGGCACACGGGCTTAGTTGCTCCGCGGCCTGTGGGATCTTCCCAGACCAGGGCTCGAACCCGTGTCCCCTGCGTTGGCAGGCGGATTCTTAACCGCTGCGCCACCAGGGAAGTCCCCCTGCGACTTTCAAAACTTCATGCAAAACTCATATCCATCAAGACTTTCCTGGGGCGTCCCCTCTGACCTTATGGAGACCTCTTGATTGTTAACACAGGATGTACCTGGACTGGTGATGTCTGGCACAGGCAGCCAGCAATGGAGTTAAGAAGGTCAAGGTGTGGGCTGACTATTAAAATGTGTAAACTGCTGTCTGTGATTGCCTGATATCCTTTGATCCTGCCCTATATGAAGGACAACAAAATGACACTTGGAGTCTGTGTGAATAACTGAACACAACCCCAGTTACTTCTCGCTAAAATTCCTGCAGCAGCACACCTGGGGGGACGGGGAGTGCTAAGGGATCTACTGGATGATGTACTGTTTACACTGGTTCTCTCTGTCCCTCTTCAGCGATGTTGTAGGCTCAGATGACAGAAACCTATCAACGTTCAACGTTATCGATCCATCCTGTATTTCCTGAATACCCCATCAGTCGAGAACTTCCCTGGATGCCAGCATAGAATCCAGTCGTGGCAAAAGCCTACTGCGCCACAAGCACTAACGAATGCAAAGATTCAGGACATGGAGCCCCTGCATCCAAGGAACAGCTTCCAATGAGAGACGCGCACACACCAATCAATTTGGCGCAAAGACAGGTTGTAACGAGGATGACCCTGGAGGAATTCGGGGTGCCTGGTACGGCCAGAGCACGGGGAGAGTCCACAGATGACGTGCCTGGAGAGGCAGGAGGGGGCCAGGGGAAGGACTTCATCCCAGGCACCCCCAAAAGGTTGCAAACTGACAGGATAAGACTTGCATTTAAGAAAAGTGAAATTGGAGGGGACAAAGATGAACCAGGCTTGGTACCAGCCAACACACAATTTAGCAAGACAAAAACAAATTAGCAAGACAAAGATAAACATGCAATAACAATCCACGTGGTATACATGACAGGAGGGGGAAAAGAGGACATTTCCTGGGGCCTGAGGACAGGAAAGGCTTCTCAGAGGAGAAGCTTACAGGAATTTTCCTTCAGAATCCAACAGAGGGTGAGATTAAAACTGGGCTGCCAGCTGCTTGCCTCATCCAACTCGCCTTATCCTAGGAGCTCCTTCAAGTCAGAGGAGACAGGGGCTCCTGCTAATGAACTGGCAGGGCCCCCCGTGAGCCGGGAGCCCCCAGAGGCCGGGCAGGCACAACAGGGAGGTGAGTCAACATCTGCTGGATGTGGACCACCAGCGATTAGAAACTACATCGATCACACTGACGCCCTTTGCTGGCAAAGCCATCTGATGAGCTACGTTACAGGACGTGCGTGTGGCCACTGCATGGCGTGCTCAGCCTTTCCCCCTCTGTTTTTACCTCACTGTACCTGAGGGATACAATTCCCATCACTTACAGCAGACGCCCCCAGCCCACCTCCACGGAGAGCACAGCAGACCAGGAGAGAAGTGACTCCTGTGGCCTCAGGGACAAGTAGCCCCCTGAAAATCAGTGGTCTCAAAGCCCATGTAACAACAGCCATTCACGGAGGGGAGACTTCACCCATTTACAGAGTCTCCTTCATCGTCACCACAACTCTGCAGGAGTTTACAGATGAGGAAACACATTCAAACATATTTGCTAAATAACATAGTCAGTGTTTTACGGTAAGTAAGGCAAATAGCCAACTCTGTGATGGTATCCCCATCCACAAACCATGGGGGTTTGGCTACATGAGTGGTTCTTTAATCTTCTCATTATCACAGACAACAATAAAAATGAGAAGAACACTGTGGATTATCTTTTTAGGAAAAGGTATCCTTGCATAATTTTTTGTACAATTTTTGGGATACAAGGACCCTTTAGGCCTGTCCATAGACCCAACACACCAGGTAAAAAGCCCTAGCCTAGATGAGCATAAATCCCCTACCAAAAAATATGATGACCATGTTAATCAAATTTAATTAAGTATGATCATATTTGAGTACGTACGAACCACATATAATTCAAGTTAATACTTGGGACATTAAGTCACAGATCTCAGCATACCTTCGGATGAGCTATCCTTCCATGATTAATATGTTGATCACAGCTGCCGGGATTCCACAAATTAGCCTTCTAAGTTCCAATCATTATCCTTAGCCATCAGAGAAGAGACAACGAGAATCTCAGAGCCTCATCACCGGAAGACGTCTCAAGGTCTCCGAGTGCACGTCCCCACCTCCCCCTGCAACTTCCCTAGAGACAGAGGGCCACCAACCAGCCCTCCGCCGGGACCCTTCCCACACCCAGCTCACCGCTGGGGCTGCTCCCCCAGCTAACTTCCCCCTCAGATATGAGTCAAAACCTACTCTCATGAAACTACCCAGGAGAGAGGAACAGATAACATGTCTCACTTCCTCATGCCAGAGGAAAGCCTTCAGATGCGCCTTCTCCCACTCTCCCCAAGCAAAGACATCCTAGGTCCTTCCAACACCCCTCCTACCACAAGGTTTCCAGCTCTAACATGAGCTTCCTCCTAAAATGTTGCTCTTACAGCACAATAGTGGGACAACTAACTACCTTTTTTAGCGGCACTACATACTTCCCTAAGGTCACCTGTGCTCACCTTTGGCACAGCTGTCATGTACTGGCTCCCACTGAACTTGTGACCAGGCAAAACCACCTGGAGGTTTTTCATCAGCCATATGACACCTAAGATGCTCCTATGGCGTCGCTGCTCGGTGTTTCTCCCCTGTGCACCCTTGCTCACATCCAGGCAGTGTGGCGCCGTGGGCACAAGGAGAGACTGGGAAGCACATCTGGTTTTGAATCTCAGCTCCTCTAGCTGCCAGCTAGACAGCCCTGGGTCAATTACTCCTCTGTGCCTCACTGACCTCATCTGTAAATGGAGTTACTGATAGTACCTAACTCACAGAGCTGGTGTGAGGATTAAACGTATGCATTTATTTATTAGCACAGTGCTTGGCCTACAGTCAATACCCTATATGAGTGTGAGATTTTTTATTATTGTTATGTTTCCACTCAAATTTATGAAAGTACATCAATACAGATGTATTTTCTTTGCTTTATCATCATTTGTTACAATCTATTCTTTTTTTTAATCCCAGATATGGTATACACACATCCTTTGTATCCTCAGTTTTACTGTCTGAAGACTTCATCATAAGAATTTTTCTTCGTTGCTACATAACCGTAATTCCATCAAGTAGCTATATTCTAATTTAGTTATAGGAGGCTTTCAGTTTTTCACTTTGATAAGCAATGCAACAACGCAATGAGCATCCCCAATAAAGATTTTATTTTTCTTGATGTGCACGGCCAAACTGCTTTCTAAAAACTCCATGCACCAGCTTTCAAGGCCACAACGAAGTAGCAGAAAACCAGCTTCACTGTATTCTTGACCAGCACTGAGGATTATAATTTAGTTATTCTCTTATGTAACAGGTGGGAAGTCATGCCAGATATAGTACCTTCTTAACGCACAATGAAATTTCACTTCCTAAACAATTACATATATTTCTTCTGAACTGCTCTATCCTAATTATGATATGGTAATAGAAACAATTCTGTGTTAATTTAATAGCCACATCCTAATTAGCATTGCAAACAACAGGGAGAAACACACACAAAAATTCTCATTTTCTTTTGTAGGCAGAAGATGGTAAGGGTTTGACGGAAAATTAGCATTTCTTTCTTTGCATTTTTCATTTCCAGGATGTGCCAATTTCTCTAAAGAAGGGTAAAGAAGGGATATCCCACTCTCGGTAAGAATAGCTCCACCAAGTCTTTAAGATACAGTAATTCTAGAGAAGTGAAAATCAAAGTCTTTTGTTGCTTCCTTCTTGATAAAGATGAATTTTTCCACCCACTGATATGTCAAATAGCTGAAAAATGTTAGCATCAACTTCTTGGGGGGAAAAAAAAAACACGTATGAGCTGAGACAGAGATTGGGAAAGTTTAGACTAAGAACAGTATTAGAATAAATATGAACTGGGTTTTTTTTTTTTTTTAAAGAGGTCAGATAGTCTATTGTAAGTGGGAAAAATTACTGTAGAAACAGTTTCTCAACAAATCATCATCATAACTGCTTTTGCAAACCTGTACACAAGACGTTCTAGAAAATACATCCAGCTGTGTTGTTATCCTTTTGAAAACTGGGAGCAAACATAGTGTACTTGCTATTGTGTAAGAAAAGTATTGTTTTGCATATATTGGGAACATACTGATAACCTTTTGGCTCAGTCCAATGTTTAAAGTCGGGGGGGAGGGGGCAGGGGTGTCTAAGGTGGTATTTCAAGACCAGCAGCTTCACCATCACCTGGGAACTTATTCAACTAGCAAACACTCAGGCTCCATCCTGGACCTACTGAGCCGGAAACTCTGAGGGTAGAGACCAGCAGTCTGTGTTTTAACAAGATCTCCAAGGGACTCTGGGGTGCTCTCAAGTTTCAGAACCGCAACTCTAAAACGGGGGTTGGCAAACTTTTCCTAAAAGCAAGAGAGAGAGATTAAAGGATTTTGTAGGCACCAAGAGGCAATACAGAGGTTATTGGGTATATATGTGCTAAGATGCTAAAAACCATGCTTAGCTCACAGGCTGTAAATAACACAGCTGGCTACTCCAAGGCATCTCAACCACTCCCCCGCCCCTTCCACATACATAAATCTGTATAAATCCTGTTTAGCCCTAAAAGTTTAAGTTGATCTCTCCTACACTAAGAGGAGAGTGTAAGAACTTACAGCAGAAACGTAATAACATACAAATGAATATTACTGACAGGTACTATGTGTCTGCCGGCCTCTGTGCTGACCACTGCAGGGACACACAGGAGGTACATTTGCAGCTGTCATGCTGTTCATGTGTCCAGAACCACATCTGTCACTTTTTCATGTTACCTCAGTTACTCGTCACGAACAAGCCCATGAAATATTAATACTCTCCTTTTACATATGAGGAAACCGAGGCTCAGAAAGATAAACAACTTTCCCGGCGTCACAGACTTTCTGAGCCGCACTGCCAGCTTTGACTCCAGGGTTCCTGGATCTTAACACCCATGTGCTCCTTCTCCTAAACCACACCGCCTTTCAGAACAGGTCATGGACCTCAGGGCTTGTCATCTAACTGGGGGGCAAAGATCAACAGACATAAAACTATTTATAAAGAGCAAGATTTAAAGACAGAGTAGAGTCTGCATATTAGACACTCTTTCAGTTTGGGCTGAGAGAAAAATCAAAACTGATTCAACCTCAAAGCTCACAGTTCAGAGCGGGGCTGTGTTCAGCAGAATGCTGTCCCCTCCCCGACGAAGATGTGCACTCCTGACCCCTGCAGGCAGGGATACCGCGCCATCCGAGGTTGCAGATGGAATTCAAGTTGTTAATCAGCTCAACTGGAGATGGGAAGATTATCCTGGATCACTGGGTGGGCCCAATGTAATCACAGGTCCTTAGATGTGGAAGAGGGAAGCAGAAGAGTCAGTGTCTGCTAGGGACTGAACTGTGTGTCATTCCCCTCCTCCCCCCCAACCAAATTCATACGTTGAAGCCTCAACCCCCAGTATGATGGTATGTGGGGGGTGGGCCTTTGGGAGATAATGAAGTGTAGATGTGCTTAAGAGGGGAGGGCCGTCAAGATACGATTAGTGTCCAGAGCCCGCTCACTCTAGCATGCCTACGCTCTCTGTCTCTCTCTCTTTCTCCACCACGTGGGGATGCGGTGAGAAGGCGGCTCTCTGCAGGTCAGGGAGATAGCCTTCACCAGAACAAGAGCATGCCAGCACCCTGATCTCAGACTTGCAGCCTCCAGCACTGTGAGACAAATGTCTGTGGTTTAAGCCTCCCACGCTGTGGTATTGTCATGGCAGCCCATGCAGACTAAGACAGCGTCAGAGTGACAGAGCGTGAGAAAGACTCCACCAGCCACTGCTGGCTTTGAAGATGGAAGGAGGCCCCTAGCCGAGGAACTCAGGGGCTTCTAGAAGCTGGAAGGGGCAGGGAAACCTACTTGCTTCCAGGAAGGAAGCCAGCCAACACCTTGATTTCAGCCCAGCGAGGCCAGTTTGGACTTCTGACCTCCAGAGCTGTAGGTGAATCAGTGTCAT
The DNA here is from genome assembly GCF_003676395.1 of Aethalodelphis obliquidens. Taxonomy (NCBI): domain Eukaryota; kingdom Metazoa; phylum Chordata; class Mammalia; order Artiodactyla; family Delphinidae; genus Aethalodelphis; species Aethalodelphis obliquidens. The sequence goes on from NW_020837956.1 coordinate 37,078,951, forward strand.
CTGGAGGTGCTCCGTTTGTGGTAATCTGTTACAGCAGTCACAGAAAACTAATAATACCGAGAGTTAAAGGAGGCTGACACCGCGTCAAGCCTCAGCGTCAAGTCTCAGCTCGATGGAGACAGCTGCGTGGGCCTTCAACAGGTGCCTGGGACAGGAGCGCGTGCGTACAGACCAGGAGCAGGGCCAGATGGGAGACTGTGTGAAAGACACACACACGGCTGTGACACGCTCGTGCAGCAGGGAGCCACCGGTCAGCCTGGAGCAGAGAGAGACCGCGGAGGGCAGGGAATCGCTTAGAGATCAGCTGGGGCCAGCCCATGACCAATCAGGACACTCGGCAGAAAAGTCCTGCTGGCACATAAATTAAGGAACATGAGACAGGAAAATGTACACAACAGTGTGAGGCATAAACACTAAATTATTTTCACTGTTCTTTTAATAATGCATAAAACGAGCGTTCTTCCTATGCAAGCAGTCGCCTAAGGATGTTGAACACTCTAATGATGGAACCACTTCGGGGACTTCTCCTGGAACTAACGGCAGTCAGAGGCAGAAGGATGGTAGTTACAGTGCTCCTAACCGAGGTGGTCGCCAGCAGCTCAATCCCTTACTGAATATGCCTGGCTCATTTCCGACATCTAGTTCTAAAGAAGTTTAATCTATCCTTAAATTCCCCCACTAAATATATTCAAAAGAATGTGCTACTAAAAGCAGCTCTAGAGAAGAGATCCAAAATGCTGTGAACGATGTCAGCAACTCGCAGGAGAAGGTACAGGGCTTCCTCAGGTGACTCTTTTGAAGGAGACAACACTTGCTCTGAAATAAAGACTTCAGGATCAGGATTCTGGCTTAAAAAAAAAATTCAGAATTCACAGCCTTATAATAACTCAAACTTGGCATGATATAAAGATGGGTAAAAGAGGGCCCCTGCAAGGTCAGGCTGACGGTCAGCCTGCTGTGTGTGGTACCTCAGAAAGGACACAGGCTGGTGTCCAAATGCCACGTTAAAATTCCAGAGCAAACGTTTCAACTTCCGAAGCCTCAGTTTCCTCCGATCAAGCAGCAAAATGCCATTTCAAGCAGACCGAAAAGCATGAACAGAGAGAAGAGGACATGAAACGTGGCACGTTGGGGCAAAAGGCAAGTCATATCAAAGAAGGGCGCAGAGGGCTTCCCTGGTGGCGCAGGGGTTGAGAATCTGCCTGCCAACGCAGGGGACACGGGTTCGAGCCCTGGTCTGGGAAGATTCCACATGCCGCGGAGCAACTGGGCCCGTGAGCCACAATTACTGAGCCTGCGCGTCTGGAGCCTGTGCTCCGCAACAAGAGAGGCCGTGATAATGAGAGGCCCGCGCACCGCCATGAAGAGCGGCCCCCGCTCGCCGCAACTAGAGAAAGCTCTCGCACAGAAACGAAGACCCAACACAGCCGTTAAGTAAGTAAGTAAATAAATAAATAAATAAGAAGGGTGCAGAGAGTTGGGAGGGACTCCGCACAGGTAGCCTGGGTCCAGGTGATGCAAGGAGCTGGGACCAAATCTGGTCTTCTGCCATGTTTACTAACCCGAGGCTCGCGGTGGGAGCGGTTAAGGGATGCGGTAGTAGTTTCACAGGCAAAGTAATCTGCAAAAGGTTAAGACCAATTTCCCCTCACAATTCACTTTAGCGTATTAAAGTCTTTGGCTAGTCCTGCAGGATGAAAAACCTGTTACCCGTGCTTTAGTCCAATTTCCCTAAAATTCCGGAGCCCACAGAGGCCTCCCCCATCTCTCCCAGGCTCTGGAACGTCACGAACATCAATGTGGACAAGAAACTCTGCAGAGTTGTGAGCAGAGAAGCAACACCACTGAGTTGTGTTTTAGAAAATGACTCTGGGGCAGGTAAAGCAATGAGGTTTATGGCACACGCTCAGCAATATAGGTCAGAAACGCAGATTGGCCACGAGTGGTGTTAAATTCGTAAAAGCCAGCTTCCTGACACCAAAGTGCTTACACCTTCCCCTTCTAATGTCTGTTTGCTGAAAACTTCCCCTTCCGGGTGCCGGGCCAGCCTCAGGAGCCACTCAAGTCCTTCCTCCAGGCTGGCGGCAGTCACAGAACCAGTGTTTACACGTGACTGCATCTTATTTCTGAGCAGAACAACCTCTCAACATAGGGTTTTAAGATCACTTTTGAACCTGGTCAGGTCAGAATATGAAATATCCCTTTTATACAAGGCTTAAATTATAAACTCAAAAAGCCCAAGTGAACACAACAAAAAAGAAATCTCTTAAGATCCTTTTTGAAATCTGCTGTTTGTCAACAAAACTGAGCATCCATCTCTTGGCGGTTTCTTTTTTTTCTTTTTTAAAATTTTATTTATTTATTTATTTATGGCTCTGTTGGGTCTTCATTTCTGTGCGAGGGCTTTCTCTAGTTGCAGCGAGCGGGGGCCACTCTTCATCGTGGTGCGCGGGCCTCTCACTATCGTGGCCTCTCTTGTTGCGGAGCACAGGCTCCAGACATGCAGGCTCAGTAGTTGTGGCTCACGGGCCTAGTTGCTCCGTGGCATGTGGGATCTTCCCAGACCAGGGCTCGAACCCGTGTCCCCTGCATTGGCGGGCAGATTCTCAACCACTGCGCCACCAGGGAAGCCCTCTTGGTGGTTTCTTGACGTCTTGAGGACAGCCTGTCAATGCCAGCACAGTGGGGGCCTCGCAGCAGGGTGGCCGCGTGGCCGCTGACCTCAGCCCTACCCGGCAGGAAGCTGAACTCCAGAAGCATCCAGAGAACACCGGCAACCCTCTGCTCTCAGGTTCCCCCTTTGTAAACCGAGAACAAGTCTTTACAACGATGTGCTGTAAAGATGAGCATAAGGTACAGAAAGCCCAAGGTACACAGGAAGTGTTCAAACATGAAACAATCATTATTCTTCTTGTCCACCTCCTACTTTATCCAGGAAAAGAGCTTTTCCCGGGGGGTGACCGCCTTTTCGGATACTGCAACACCCATTTCAGCAAATCTCAGTGCTGTATTAAGCGGAGGGAGTTTTATACTCTTGTCTTTGATATTTACTTTTAAATAGAAAAAAAATTAATAAAAATTTCCCTACACATTTACTTCCAGTTAGGTGTTAGTCACTGAAAACTGACTCTATTTCCGTCTTTCATAAAATCAGTGGTTGTCAGGTAATCAGTTAATATCTATGTACCGGCAAGCTAAGCATGGTGGCGGTTTTTGTTTTTGTTTTGTCACTTGTTTTTAAAAAACTGTAGAGGATAAACAACAAGGTCCTACTGTATAGCACAGGGGACTCTATTCAATATCCTGTGATAAACCATAATGGAAAAGAATATGAAAAAGAATGTATATATATGTATAACTGAATCACTTTGCTGTACAGCAGAATTTAACACAACATTGTAAATCAACTATACTTCAATAAAATAAAAATTTAAAAAAACTGTAGAGGACTTCGAAGAACATCTAGATGGGGGTTTATCAACCTTGGCATTACTGACATTTGGGGCCAGATAATTCTTTGTTGGGGGCTGTCCTGTTCATCACAAGACCTTCAGCAGCATCCCTGGCCTCTAGTGCACACACACACACACACACACACACACACATACATACACACACACACATACATACATACACACACACATACATATACACACACACACACACATACACACACACACACACACACACTCTTCAGCTGTTAATAACCAAACTGGGACAAATCACCCTGGCTGAGAACAATTGATCCCCATTCTAACCTAAATGACTGGTTTTGAGACAAGGAAACCATGGCTAAAAGATGCTAAGTAGGAAATACGTTAATATAAATGTTTCAGACATTACATGAAATTTCTAAAAATCTTATATGTTCTGGTATAATGTTATAAGTCATAATTCTAGTTATTACTTTAAAATGTATATCTCAGAAATAACTAAATTTCCTTGTCAATTGCATTATTATGAACTTTTATCAAATCTTTAACCGTGGTCATTTTTAAGTCTTTTGTCATTTACAGACAGTTCTGGGTGTACTCTGATGCTTTTGCAAAAATGTTCCTATAAAAGGGTTTCATCTTCAAGGAATTCATGGAAAAGACTCTGACAAATACAGGTTTCTGGTAACTGACTATACTGCTGAACTGAATAAGCATTTTCAGAACTCTAATGGAAAACTGATGAATTCATAAAAGTGCTAACAAAAGATCAAGATGAAAAAAAATTAATTACATGGGACTGAGTGAACTGATGAGGAAGATTATAATTTTTGTGACTTTCCGTTTGAATTAAAAAAATAAAAAATCCCACAAGGACCCAGAGGCAAAAAATATACAAATCAATTTTCACTGCAAAGTAAAGGAGCTGTTACAGTGGAGGATTCCTGGACTGAATGTCAATATTATGACATAGTGTGAGTGTATTTCGTGTTTGGTAATTGCAATCATTGTTGCTTCTGTTGTGGTCATCCATTTACAATGCTTGGTGTCAGTTTATTTATTTCTTGTAAAAATAAAATACAGTGTGTATGTGTGAAAAAAAAAAATAATTTTGGAGATTTTTGAAATCTATATGTATTTCTATATCTGTATCTGTATCTATTCAAACACACAGTGTGTATCCTTTTGCTCAATGTTTTATATGTGACATTCATCTCTGTGGCTGCATATACTTATAGTTAATTCATTTTCATTCTATACAGTATTACATTGCACAAGTATGACTTTTTTAATCCATTTAAAAAAAAAAAAGTAACTTCTAAGTAACTTCTTAGAAGCTACTTAGAAGTTACTTTAGTTATGCTAAGTTATGCTACTTTAGTTACGCTAAGTAACTTCTTCCAGAGTATGACAGCCAGCACCACAAACTCCAGGTCCAGAAAGCTTTCACACTTAGTCGGGAACTAGCTCAGTCAAGAACAAATTAAGTTCCTGCTCTTCTTTGCCTTCCCAAACTTATTTCACATTCATTTGGTACTTGTCATAAACAAATTAATATCTGTCTAATCATATTAACATCAATGTAATTGCCATATATAAAATATGCAAATAGGGCTTCCCTGGTGGCGCAGTGGTTGAGAGTCTGCCTGCCGATGCAGGGGACGCGGGCTCGTGCCCCGGTCCAGGAAGATCCCACATGCCGCGGAGCGGCTGGGCCCGTGAGCCATGGCCACTGAGCCTGCGCGTCTGGAGCCTGTGCTCCGCAACGGGAGAGGCCACGGCGGTGAGAGGCCCGTGTACCGCAAAAAAAAAAAAGTATCTTCTATCATTAGTAACGTTTTGTGCAGGGAGCAGACCTGCCACACACGTGCAGCCCATCATCTTTGGGTCAGAAGTTGCAGTGTTTTTTGTTTTTAACCTATTTATATAAGTCTAGATCAAATATTACTTTGAGTAGTTGATCATGTTTTTATACTTATTAATTTTCCTCCCAGACAAGAAAGGCAAGAATTGGATAAGAGAGAAATGGAAAGGGCATCTGGCATAATTAACAGCACAAACCAAATAACAGAGGCAGGAGTGAGTCCACCGTTCCTAGCCAGCCTGGCAAAGCTGGTCCACGCAGGGCCATCACGCGAGACTCAGCTACACTTCAGAGAACCGGAAGCACCCATGCTTCTAAAACTTACACATCCCAACTCACCTCTCTAATTTGTATGCCCAGGAAAAGAAGTTTGGCTGATTATTCATTAATGGTTGATTAACATTATGATATCAGGACTGCAAACACAAAATTTTCCACAAAGAAACCCCCAGGAAAGGATGCATACTCACCCAGCCCAGAGATGTTTATTGCTTTCACGGATTTCTTCATTTTGTAAAGAACCATCCGGTCCACGTCCAAAGCCTAAAATACAGAGAATGTATTCATTAAAACGTGTTTGATCTTAGATCACAGCTTCAGAGAGCAGCCACAGGAGCGCCATGTGGAGGCCCCTGTGGGGTTGCCGCCGAGGGACCGGTGCTCAGTGTGGTGGGAATGAAGATGGAGCAGGTGGTCCCTAAAAGCCACCACCTTGTCACGTGCCTCATCCACCTGAAGCTCCCGAGCCGCCTCTGCCCTCACTGCCTGCTGGACACCAGCCTTCTGCGGTGAAGCGAGTTAACCTGGACCACCTCTGCTTCCACCAACCCTCAGGTCTCCCTGTGAACCAGCGAGCCCTGGGGGTGTGCCAGCCTGCCGGGGCCCGTCTCCCGCATAATCAAACAGACACACTTCCTAATGTTCTCCTCTAAAGGCACACACCTGTTCGCCACTGTATCCTCAGCACCCAGCAGAGAGCCTGGCAGACAACAGGACTCAAAACACAGCTCAGAAAATGACCAAGCCCGGCAGGACCCCAACCCAGACAACGGTTGTCCCTGCTGAGCCCAGAAACAAGGGGCAGCCACTGAAAGCTTCTTACTCTTAGTGGGGGGGAAAGGTCATGCAGGCCGCAGTGAGAACAACGGGGCAGGCAGGAAGTGGATTCAGGGAAAGGCTACCCAACGGTGAGGGCCCGGCCAGGACCCACAGACAGAAGCTTGATGCAGGGCAGCAGACATGCTGGAAAAGTCAGGGAGTGGCCTTCGAGATCGACTCTGCCACTCTCAACCAGGTTTTAGTACTCCAGCTGCCGGCCTTCCCACAGATGACAGAGTAATCTTCTGTCCACAGGGGTCTGGCTCAGTTGCGCTGAGAAATGGGAACTGGGGGTAGTCAGATGCCTCAGTGTGGAAGGCCGACGGCAGAGGAAATGCCCTTTATCACACAGCTGAACTCTGACAAATTCCCTCCCATGTTACACTGTGGGGCACACCCCTCCCTGATCATTCATTGCAGGAAGCCTTGTAAAAATGCCACCAGATGGAAACTGTACCCTTGTCATTAAAGGCACACACTGTTTCCTGAACTCAGGAAAGAGAAGATGAACAGTAACTGTTGGTTTTCTAGTCTATTATGAGGAGCTTAGAAGTACAGGTGAGGTGGGCGGTAGAGGTGATTTTTAATTAAAATTACAAGAGGGAAAAGCAATTACCTCGCCACTCAAAAACACACCCCTCATTACAGTATGTATTTACAGATAATTAAGGTTGAACTTGGTCAGGAGAAGTTAAAATGATTAAGACTGAATGCTGGAAAAAGTCTCTGTCAATTATATATAAAAACAGCATGGGAATTTTAGAACAAAAATAATAAAACTCGAGAGTCTCAAGGAACCAAAAGTTTCTACCAATCAGGCTGAGACTTCCGACCAGGTCATGCACTCACCACACCCTGCCCTCTGCAAAATCCACCTAAACTTAGGAGAAGGAAAAAAGCCGCAACTGTAACCAGAAAGCTTAGGAGAAGGAAAAAAAGCTGCAACTACAACCAGAATGTGTGTGTAAAAACTATAAACAAGCAAAAATCTAACAGACAATACGGCCCTAAGTAGGAACTGCACAAAAGCCTAAGTCTGGCCAAAAACCTCATTAATTCTGAGGACCCAGACCACAGCTGACCTTTAGTTTACAAAGCAAATTTCAGGGAGTAAATTCATCACATAAACAGGACTGTAGGGATGTGTCACAGATATTTCAGAGGAAAATAAACAACTGTCTTCAACCACTTTAAAAGCATCTCTTTTGATCCCCTAAACTGTTATATTAATAGCCACGGCTCTTATTTATTCATGGAAGCAGCTCTCCTCCAAGTCCACGGCTGGTCTGGGATCCTGTGCAGCGTGGGAAAGGACGGCCTGCCTGGGAGGACGCTCACACTTTTCCTTTTCAGACCCGTGCTGTCCAGGATGGTAGCCACTGGCCACAGAGGAATATTTAGAGTAAAATTTAGAGTAAAATTAAAATGTAATAAAATTTATTAGCCAGCTCCTCAGTCTGGCTACCTTTCTCAAGAGCTCCAGCCACGTCCCATGTACTGTTTCTAAGCACACCCCGCTTCATGCTTCTCCTCTGTACCTGCATCCCTCTGTGTGCCATCCCCCAGGGCTACCCCGTAAAGCACTGGTAGCACCTAGGGGGTCCGTTCCCTCTTCCCTCCGTGCGACACGCCTGTCTCCCTTTGGAGGGCTGCCTCAGTCTTTGTTCCCAGGGCCCTACAGGGACCTCCATCTGGCACGGAGGCACCTATGTCCTGATGCCGGCCCGTGGGGCCAAAACTGCAGTCTGTCTGAGATGACTCTTGAGCATCCAGGGTCCACAAGCCACTTCTGTCCCTCGGCCTGTTTTCATGCAGCCATGCACTAAGGATCTGTACAGATGAATATTTCCAATCCATGTGATGATGGGGTGATGGAGAATACTAACTCTGAACAACCCATTAAGAGAAAGGTTCGTACATCAACTATACTTCAAATAAACAAATAAATAATGAAAAAAGAGAGAGAAATGTTATCCCCCCAGAAAGGATTCCATTCTTCTATGGACCTAGAGTCTGTCACATAGAGTGAAGTAAGTCAGAAAGAGAAAAACAAATACCGTATGCTAACACATATATATGGAATCTAAAAAAAGAAGAAAATGGTTCTGAAGAACCTAGGGGCAGGACAGGAATAAAGATGCAGGCGTACAGAATGGACTTGAGGACACGGGGAGGGGGAAGGGTAAGCTGGGACTAAGTGAGAGCGTAACATTGACATCTATACACTACCAAATGTAAAATAGATAGCTAGTGGGAAGCAGCTGCATAGCGCAGGGAGATCAGCTCTGTGCTTTGCGACCACCTAGAGGGGAGGGAGGGGATATGGGGATATACGTATGCATATGGCTGATTCACTTTGTTTTACAGCAGAAACTAACACAACATTGTAAAGCAATTATACTCCAATGAAGATATTAAAAAAAAATTCCACTCTTCTTAGTAGACCTGCACTACCAAAAAAATTATACTCCATTACTATCATTATTATTATTATATTTTAATTTTCATTAAAAAAATTTTGTGGAAATTTCTTTTCTCTCTTATGTAAGGATGTACATAATTTTGCCTCAATTTTGCCTCTAGGCCTGAAAATCCTAAATATTTTAGGCCCACAAAGCCTAAAATATTTACTATCGGGCCCTTTGCAGACAAAGTCTGCTGACCCCTGACCTGAGGATCCACACAAACGTTCCTCCTGCACCGTCAGCCGGCCCGGCTGCTCCTGCCCTGGACTAGAGGCGACAACACAGGGCCGGCTTGGTCCCTAGCACCCTAAGGTCACAATTTGAGCCAGCAAGGGTGGCAAGGGCCTGGCTTATTCTTGGAACCCAGAGATTCTACCCTGGAGGGGACAAGAGGACAGCTGACCACAGGCCTCCCCATTTGGGCCATGACCCATGCCTGTCCCATCTCCTCTCCCCTCGTTCCTTTCATGAAAGACCAACTGGAGAAGAAATGACATAAAACCAAATAACAAAACAAAACAATGCCCAGACCTGTGCCCCAAGGACAGCTTTGCCAAGAAAGAGTCATACAGATATTTAGATGGTGGCTTTCCCTCAGCGCACATTTGACTTAACTTCTGAAGTAACAGAGAATGGTAACGACAGTGTCAAATATTTCCAGACCACTTCTGGGAAGCACAGAAATGCAATGTGGCCTGCAGGCTCGGTTTAAAGTGAGGGCAATAATGGATCGACCTCCTCCTGGGAATAACGCAGAGGCCCAGAGAACAGCAGGTGTCATGAAGCATTAAGATCAAATAAATAGCCAAGCTAGATCACAGCTGTGCGAAACGTGTGCCTAAGGACAAACACGACACACTCTGGTATTACCTAATAATATGGAAGTTGCTCATAGCATGTGAATGTTTGCACCGGAAGATACATACAAGGATGTTCATGACACGCTTCCAAGTAGCTGAAAACTGGACAAACCCAAATGCCTGTCAACGGGAAAATAGATGAACTGTTGTGTATTCACATAACAGAACGCTACACGGCAATGGAGATGAACAATCTTTACCCACCCAGAACACAAATGAAACTTCACAAAAATATTAAAGATGCAAGTTGCAAAAGTAAACGTGCACTATAATACCATAAAGTTGTTTTAAAGAAACAGACGAAATTATGGGACTTCCCTGGTGGCGCAGTGGTTAAGAATCTGCCTGCCAATGCAGGGGACAAGGGTTCCATCCCTGGTCCGGGAAGATCCCACATGCCACAGAGCAATTAAGCCCGCGAGTCACAACTACTGAAGCCCACGCACCTAGAGCCCGTGCTCCGCAACAGGAGAAGCCACCGCAATGAGGAGCCCGCGCACCTCAACGAAGAGTAGGCCCCGCTCGCCACAACTAGAGAAAGCCTGCGCGCAGCAACGGAGACCCAATGCAGCCATAAATAAATTAATTTTAAAAAATAAAAATAGATAAAATTCGATTATGCTTAGGGATGTAGATTATGTTTATGTTTAAGGATGTAGATGTTGCTGAGAAAAAATGGGAAAAAGCCCCGAATGCCTAACCTAGGAGAATAACCACACAAACTATAGGGCACTCCTACGATTCAAGTCCAGACAGTTGTTAGTATCACCGATGCCCACTGGGTCACACTACGTGAAAACATGGAGTGCAGAAAGAACGCAGACTATGCACAAATGCCCATGTTAACAAAGGAGAGCCCTGAGGTAAGTAAAGTTGAAGAACCAAGTACCCACAGGCACCCCACGGACCCTCTGCCTGGAGAGGTCAGCCCCCAACACAGCCCCCGCTAGATCACTAATGTAGAGAAACGTAGGAAACAGATGATGTGACTGCCAGCTTTATAAAAATGCTTCACGTCCTGATTTTTACTAGGGGGGAAAGCTACTGGGAGATCTGGGGGAGCTGAAAAGGGAAAGGCAAATTTTGGCAGAACAGCTACAACCCACCAGAAGCAAAGAAAGGCACCCCCAGTCTCCCCGGCCCTGATGCCCTGTTCCCGGGGAGACGAAGGGCAGGGGGAGGGCCTGGCCTGGGTCCCCCGACCCTCCCAGAGTGCTCTGCTCCCTGGGGCTGACAAGAGAGCTTGGATGCAAGCAGGAAACGGGTGATCTCAGGAGACTAATCACAAACAGAATGGACCTTATCCCAGAAGGTGCTAACACACCCCTGGCAGGAAGTGGGAGGGGGGCGGTGCGGGCGCTGCGCCAGATGCGGCACCGCAGGCCTGGTGATGCAGAAGAGGCTGGGAAGGCGACCCTCAGCTGAGAGCGAGGCCAGCCTTCCACATCTGTCCCCGTCCCAGAGGACAACGTCATCACAAGCCAGGCTGATTTCCCCAGGAAACGAGGCTCACGCCACATGAACTCCACTTTGGGAACGTAAACAGGGGAGAGGAGGCTGGAGATGGCCGTTTTCTTTCCAAGCCCCACACGCAGACGAGGAGAGCGAAGTGAGACTTCCGCCAACCACATCCACTCTGTGGGCAACGTCCCTACCCTCACCCCATCTAGCACACCAAGCCCCACCATTCCCCCTGGGCCCTCGACGGGGGCCTTCCTGAGGTCAACTGGCTGCCACATTTGTGTCTTATATATTCTTTCAAAAAGTGCATCTCGTAACTGACCAGAGACTTTAAGCAACGCATGCATTGAAAATGGGAAAACCCATCATTCCATTCCATCTCCTAATCCCCTCCTAACACCCACGTCTCTAAGTCCACGATGTCACCTACAGGAAGACACCAGAAAGAAAAGAACCCAACAGAATGGGATCTTAGTTCTGGCCCCTCAGTGCTGTCCTGTTGGAGAACAGTGCAGAAGTTAGAAATCACTGGCTTTAGAATTGGACAGCCAGGCGCCACTTACTAGCAGCACAGTCTCAGAAAACTACTTCATCTCCCTGACTCGGTTTCTTCATCTGTGTGTTGGGAATAATAATATCTGCCTCCTAGGATAAGGTCATCAACATATACAGGGTCTGGCATATTGCAGGCACTCAATAATCAGTAGCCGTTGTCAGTGTCTTCCGGTTCTCAGAGGGTCTAAAACTATACCACACTTATGACCAAGTAAGGTAGCTGCTGGGAAACACCATCACCCCAGTACTGTCCCAATCAATAGGATAAATATTTTCAGGTCTGATAATGGTTATGATAACAAGCAGAAATAACTCAGAAAAAAACACTTTTGTAGCTCTTGCCAGCCTTTCACTTCCACATGCATCCGTTTCCTTCCACCACTTTAAATTCTCCGAAACTTTTCCTGGTGCTGTTTCTGACTCTCTAAATGGGTATCACGACAAAGGCAGGGCCACATGACTAGTGGTAGCACAGGGTGTTCTGGGCCATATCAGCTTTAACATTTAGGGACAGGAGTGTGGAATCCCAGGTCTGAAGTGCAAGGGGGTGGTGGGCACCTGGTATCAGTCTGTCCCCGCCCCACACAGACCCCCAGGCATCAGGAACCCCACTCACAAAGCAAGGCCTCTAGGCGGGCTGGCCGCTCTCACACCTGCAGGGGCCACACCAAGCTCTGCCCACCCTCTGCTCACAAAGGGCCGCACTGTGAAGCTGGACGATGCCTGAAGCTCTACAGGTGTATCCAGGGAATGAACAGCCACAGTGTTACTCAGATAAGGTCATCAGCATTTGAGAGAAACACCTTTTAGTTCCAAAGACAGCAGGAGATGGGAGTCTAAAAAGGCATCTGCAGTCCCAAGGATCATAGACCAATTTAAATTCCACAAAGCACTTTAACATCCATTATCTTGGGCAACATTTACAACACCCTGTGAAATCATCACTTCCCCTAATTTAAAGTAGAAGAAACTGACTCAGAGTTTAAGTGACTTGCCCAAGGTCATTTATTTGGCTTTGAACTAAAGAAAGGCTAGGAGAGCTCCCGCAAACTAAGGGGCAAGCTTCCCGAACTGTGCCCCCACCCCGTTTGCTAACAACCTGGCTTCCAGAGGCCGGAGGGGCGCCAGGGAGCTCAGTGGGCTTCTGCAGCTGCCTTCCCTAACGTTCGGGAAAATCATCCCCCTTACACCCGACTCCCTGTGCTTCCTTTAAGCCCCTTTCCACTAAGCTCATCCAGGTGCACGGGCACAACTGCCCAGACTACCTGTGTAACCAGCCTGGGGCTTCAGAATCTTCCCAGGGGCCGAGGGCGTGGGTAGTGCATGAAGGCGGGTGTCGGATTTGCCACCATCTGCACACAATCTACTCCTGAGTTCTTCGAGAGGAAGATTAGATAAGACATGGCTAGCCTGCCGTCTGTTGATCTTCCACTTCTTGGTTCCTGCTTCCCATCCCAAAGACCTGGAGCCCTGCCCTGCGATGGAGTGGAAAGCAGGGAGGAGGGAGACCCAGAATGAGGAAGGGAGACCAGAGGAAAGAAGGAGCCAGCAGGCTTGTTGAGGCCCCAAAGCTGCCTGCCACACACAGAGCCACCCTCTACACACAGCAGAGGGAGGTTTCTGAAAGAAGGAGGTGAAAATGCAAATAAGGCCAACGTGCTACCTGGATCCCGCGGTGCCCCTCCTGCTTTACCCCCAGAGTCTCGGCGCCTGTCCTCCATTCACACGCCCCGCCGATCCCCAAGGCTGCACGTCTAGGAACTAACCTTTTATTTTTCTGCAATTCAAGTAGTGCAGGAATGGGGGGAGAGAAAGATAAACTGGGGAGGCCAGGCGCACATGGGAACCACCCAGGCATCTTCCTGCCCCAGACCACGCACCCTGCACCCCACTTCATCCTCGTGAGCCCGGCTTATTGTGAGAGCACCGCTGGAGTAGAGAGCATGGCTGAGCACACAGAGCTGGGCTTTAATTCCTGCATCTCCACACACGAATGACTCCATCCCTGGGCCTCAGCTTCCACATCCCTAGAATGGGGCGATAACGTCTACTCGATATGGCGACTGTGAAGATTACACCACACAGGTGAGCACTGCCCAGCAGTTGGAGAGCATCCGCGTCGACCTGAGGACCCTTCCCCTCCCACCGCCCCGGCAGCTGGCACAGCACAGCACAGCAGGCAGCAGCGCGGCTGGTCACTGACTGGCACAGACCCACGGCTGCCGCTGGACCTGGCGGCTACCCTGGAGCGGCCTGCTCCAGCTCTCCTGCGGCCGCACCCTGTCCACATACGGTGAGAACAACAGCGGCCAAGGGGGCGCACCTACCGGGAGCCCACGCCAACCCCCAGACCGCACTGCAGATACCCAGCCCCCCAGGACCCTGCATCCACAGCCTTGGTCTGAGCGGGCTTCTTCCCCAGGGTGCCCCACCCTAGACTCAAAGGGTGGCCATCTGCGGGAAGAGATGGACAGAGCTTGGACGTACACTAGACACACATGCTGGGAGCGAAGCTGGAGGTGCCCAGAGGTGCGAAAGCATCAAGCCTGCCCCGAGCCCTGGCGTTGTACATGGGGCTCCCGGCACCAGGGAGCCTAGAGTGGTCTACACCAGGTGCCCACCGCTCCCGTGCCCGGCAGAACCGGGCCCCACACTCCTGCTCCGTTTAACCCAGGCTGCGCAGAATGCTTCAGGGGTGCGAGAGCTGAGAAGATGATCTGGGGAAGCTCGGCATCGGCGCCTGGAGCATGGCAGGGCCGCTTCACACGCCGGGCATCAGAAGAGTTCATTCAAAGAAACGAATCCTCCGCTAAACACACGCACAGAAGACTGCTTCCACGGCGTCAGAAGGCCGGGCATCCACAAACTGCGCCCAGCGGGGAGCAAAGCGGGGACCACAGAGCAGGAGCCGCTGGGAAGCAGGGGAGAAGGTGCAGAGTTGAGGCCGTGGCATGGACAGAAATGGGGGACTGGCCAGGTCAGGGAAGTGAGACAGGGTGACATTCCAGAGGAGCGAACAGCCCGGCAGGAAGAGCAGGCCACAGGGCCAGGCAAGGCAGCAGGATGAGGCTGGACATGGGGGCGGGGAGGGGTTGGGGAGGGGCCGTGCAGGGCAGGTCCCTGTCACTGAGGGGCAGCGGGGGAGGGCGGGACGGGCAGCCAAAGGCAAGAGTAGCTCTCAGCTGGCTGACGTGGCTCCTGAGGGTCATTAAAGGCTGTCTATTTTCAGCATCTGGGGATGTGAGCGTTTCTCCCCAAGGAAGGGCTCTTGACCATTCGTTTTATTCTCTTTGTTCTCCATCCAAAGAAAAGAAAACTCTAAACCCCAGTAACAGAACAAGAGGGAGAGCAAGGGGCTGGTTCCCTCTGCCTAGGGGAGAGGCCCCCTCCGGCCCGCACCGGGGGGCCACACGGCAGACCCCGCCCCTCTGACAGGACACGTGCCCGCTGCGTGCTGCAATCCCCAGGGAACTCCTAATGCTGAGTCCTGAAAACAGACACTGCATGTAGTGGTGCAGTGTCTCACAGCAGGCATGGTTTCTGCGTTTCTCAGACCAGAACGCTATCTGCTTTAAAGCTAATATGCAAAGTTTTTACTATCTTTCAAAAAAAGCAGAGATACAAATGTACTGTTTCTTAAGAAACCTGAGGAAGCTCCCAGAGTACACAGATGTCCTGCTGGTCGAAGCCACGCAGCCCAGGCATCTGGGAAGGTCTACATTTATCACAGTGACTGGAACGATGGATTGTGCAAAACAAGGGGTGAGCATGGCGGCCGGCAAAAGGCACCATCCAAGCTCTGTCACCTACTCATACTGTAGCCTTAGACGAGTCACTTCTCCTCCGAGGTGCCAGACGTAAGATTCTGTGAAACTATTGTCTTTAAGACAGTTTGCATTTCAGCTATCTTTCCAAGGAGGGACTACAATTGTATTCAAATACATGTGATGTAATGGATTAATTTTCCAGGGTAACTAAGAATCCTGCCCAAGCCTCTCAACAGAATCAATTAATGACTAGCTATTAACACTGTGAATAATCAGTCCTATTCCAAACGTAAAAACAAATATTTGGTAATGGAAAAAGGTAATTTTTAACTAAAAATTTCGTATTTCCCTGGCTTGGACTTCTCACAATAGGAAGAAATGTAAAGTGTGTGTCAGTACAACTTACCAGAAGGTCAAAATACCAACGTGGAGATACCAGCAGTCGTGTTGCCGGCGGGAGTGATACTAAATGTCTCACATCTGTACAGCACTTTCAACAAAGTGCTTTTACATACACTATGGCTGGTGATCCTCAAACACAGGTAATATTATCATAACAAAGCAGAGACTAAGTGAAGTTATTTTTCCAAGGCCACAGAAGTAATGATAAAACCAAGATGCCACCTTTGTAATTCCTTTTAGTTCAAAAAAAATACTTTCACCGTATCTTAGCCTGTTATTCTTTCTGACGTCATGTGCTGTTTCCTTAGTCTGTTCAAGGTAAACAACTGTTAAAAAGTCAAGAAACAACAAACCAAGAAAACAAAGCTACTTTCATTTGAGGGGGAAGTTGTTTTTTAAAGTTGCAGTCATTGCATAAAGCTTATTAAGCAGTTATTCTGTTCACATCGTTGTGTGAGATTTGGTTCATACCACTGTGCAAGAAACAGTCCCTGCTTTCAAAGCCTTAAAATTTCCTGAGGCAACTGAGATCTCTCAGAAACGGAGCCCCAGGGAATAAAGCCAGGCCTAGCAGCTCCTCCAGGACAGGACCCCTGACTTCTCACCTCTGAATCTCCACACCCGGCACAGTGCCTGACACCTGTAAACGCTCCAGGAACATGGGCTAAACCACACGCATCGCCCAGCCCGGCTAACAGGGAAAGGCTTCCTGCGGAAGGTAAACACAGTCACGCCCTGGAGACAGTGGCAGTTGTGAGAAGGTGGAGGAGCCCCCGGCAGGCAGATGACACAGTCAAACAAGCAGGTCTGGGCAGCGCAGGACAATCGCCAAGGGACAGTCACGATGTGTCCCCCTCACCCGTTCGACGGCTTCTTACACAGAGTAGATTTAAAAGGTATCTTACTAGAATACAAACTGTTCAGATATATACCATCACAGCCTATAAATGGGATCAACGAAACCATGAGGCTGTTTTCATTCATTTGAAATACGCCGTGTGGATGCCAGTGGCCTGTACTTGCACTTCAGTATTCTTTCAGTTACAAGATGGAGAAAACTCTGAATTGCACACATAAATAGAAACAGATGGTCGGAAACATTTTTAAAAAACAGGCCAAGATATTCTTTATTTAAACTAATTCAAAAGCTCTGAAATAGTACGAAATTTGTTTCAACTCTCTACCACTGACAGCATCTAATATCTTCTTGCCCTCCTTATCTCAAATAGGTTAGACAACAAGCACCTGAAACTTACAGTAACACTAAACCCATGTCAATATTATCATGGCATCATGGGTGGAACACTAATTTCTTCTTGCACGGCTGCCTGCTGCTTTGCCTGACGTTCAACTAAAGGTGGTCCAGGCACGCACGCACGCGCGCGCACACACACACACACACACACGCCCCAAACACCAACTTTAACATCCTGGTGCCTGTGCTGCTGTGCTATTTTTTTCTACCTTGATCACCACAGAGCCATGCTTAGCATATAGCTAGTACTCGATAAATATTCACTAAATGAATTAATTGTGCTGCCAGGACAATCGCTTCTCCAGGGACCCTAAAACAGCTCTTCTCCTCCTGCCTTCTCTGCGAACCTGTCTGACCTGTAAACGTGTTGTTGATTAGGAAGGCCGCCTGCAACGGTCATTCCATGAATCCGGGTCCACACGAGTTCCTTCATCTAAACGGCACTAAAAACAGTATCACTGTAGAGCTACGTCACTGGAGCAACGCCAGTTTATGAGTCTTCCTCAACACCTGCCGAGCTCCCTACCGACAGGCACACAAATAAATAAGTGAATCTGCACCCCTCATCAAGAGTTCAAAATGTCCCAGGTATATCACCACACTGCTAGGAGATGCAAACATTATAGTGTAAATCTTGGCTTTTGAAAACTTTTTAACAAGAGTAAACACTGAAGATAACCAACTTACATGGTCTAAGTACCCACATATAGATCAAAGAAGTTATACAGTGGCCAATAAGGACATGAGAAGATGCTGAACATCATTATCAGAGAAATACAAATCAAAACCTCAGGGAGAGGGACTTCCCTGGTGGTCCAGTGGTAAAGAATCCGCCTTCCAGTGCAGGAGACGCGGGTTCGATACCTGGCCAGAGAACTGAGATCCCACATGCCACAGGACAACTAAGCCCGTGCCACAATCACTGAGCTGGCATACCTCAACGAGAGAGCCAACGTGCCGCCAACTACAGAGCCCACGCACCCTGGAGCCCGTGCGTCACAACTAGAGAGCCTGCGTGCCTCAACTAAGATCCCACAACTAAGACCCAATGCAGCCAAAAATAAAATAAACATGTATACACACACACACACACACACACACACACACACATATAAAGCCAGACACAAAAGGCTACATGCCGTGTGATTCTGTTTTGTTTTCAAAATTATATGAAATTCTACCAAAGACAAAACTATAGTGACATAAAGCACATCGATGACTGTGCAGGGCCAGGAGAGGAGGAACTGGAGGACGGCCCTCAGAGGGGCACGAGGTGACGGGACTCCTATTATTATGACTGTAGTGGCGGTTATATGACTGATACATGTGACAAAACTCATTGAACTGCACGCTTAAAACTGGTGAATTTTACTCTATATGGATTATACCTCAGTTAAGCTGATTTTTAAAACTAAAACAATAACACAAAAACTTGACTATGTTTCTTTCCTAACTTTCCGTCCCATTTATTTCTTTCAAATGGCTGTTCTCAGTCCCTTAACTTGAAAAACAATGTTCAAGTCCCTAGATGTCTGGCCTCTGGATTCCCTCGTGACTGTTCCTTCACTCTCAGGACACTATTAAACACCATGGTTTACCTGAGGACAGACTGAGGCCGAGTGGAGCACAGGTTCCTTTTGAGGGCTGGAGTGAACTATGGAAGCTCGGGGTAGCTGATGCAGGACTGCCTGATGCCTCAATCCATCAAGTACCTTCCAAAGGCCGTTAAGATAGATTTCTCTGTATTCACTGGTTCCTCAATTACTTAAACTCGAATGCAGGTCCAGCATCATGGCCTCGGGCATCTGTCTGCCCCACCTACCCCAATGCCGGCTCGCAACAACAGCGCTGGTCAGCGTCTATGCAGGGAGCATTACTGGCTGTCTCACAATGAGTACGGCTCTGCCTCCAGCCCTTCCCTGAGGGATGTGTTCTGCAGGCTACACTCAAACGTCTCCCTGTCAGTATGTCCCAAGCACGTGGTCTGGCTCGTTACAAAAAACTGATGAAAGAAACTCGATGAACTACATATGTTAATTTCTGGAAAAAAATTTTTTTAAAGGAAAGGAAAAAATGAGAGATGCTGCCTCTCGCACCTCCTGTTCCTAAAGTCCTTCAGCTCAGCCCAGGCCCGTCCGCGGTCCTCTTAGGTGCAGGCTTCCTCCCTGCCAGTTCCCTTGCTGGACAGACAGCGGCTAATCTCCCAGCCACCCTACTCTCCGTCACAAAGCTGAAGGTCCCCAGGAGAGACGTCCGTCCCCACAAATTCAACAAGGTCGGCGCCCCCCCAGTTCCCTTCACCTCCTCCCACGGGTCACCGAATCCCAGCACTCACCAGCTGGGACGGGGGGAAAGGGAAAATCAGGTGAGGTGTCAAGGACAAAATGCACATGTTACCTCTAATCATTATACAGACGAAACCCACTCGGCAGATACTGAGGACGAGGGGTTCTTCTGAGAACTTCTCAACCTCTGCCCAGGGCCCTGCAGCACCGTGCTTTCAGCACCCACCAGGAGGACAGCGTCCCCCTGCCTGCCCCCTGCAGAGCGCCCCCAGCACAGGAGGTGGGAGTCAGGTCCCCTCTCACCCTTAGCCTAGTTCTCAGGACCTCGGCTCCTTTCTCTTCAAAGTAAGTGACTTGGTGAAAAGCCACAGGGCTCACATCCCTTCACAGAATAAATCTCTGTGATGACAAAGAGAGCTGCTTCCCACCACCTGACCACCTTCCTCTTTTGCCCCTATCTCCGCAATCGCTTTATCAACCCTCCACACCCTGTTCCTATGGACAACTGTTCCCTGAAGAGCCGTGGGTGTTCCTGCCTGCCCCACTCCCCCCCCCCCCCCCCCCTTCCCCAAATGCCCGGGGGGCTTCCCTCCCCCCCCCCCCCCCCCCCCCCCCGTCCTCTTATTAAAATCCTCAGAGCCCTCAGAATCCACCAAGACGCCACCCTCCCTGAGAAGCCTTCCCATCCCCCCGTTCTCCCCAGATCCCTGATCCTACCTCTTAAAGAAAACCTACCTTCACCCTGCCTTGTTCTATTGTTCATTGGTGAAAAATTGTCTTCCCCACTAGATGCCAGGTTTCTTGAGGGTAAGGCACGTGTCTTACCTACTTCTGACCCCTACAATGCTGGGCTCGGGGCTTTGCTCATGGATGGCCCAAGATGGCTGCATTTGATTTAATCTCCATGGCCCCTTTCACCTCCAGCAGTTATTGTTTGATCCTATGAGCCAGGTTAACAGGAAGAGATGCAACATCTCAGAGGCGGAGAGGCGGCCCCTCCGTCCCGGCTCTGATTTATAGGTCCTGAGCACCACAGCCCACCCCTGTTCCTCTCTTAGGTGCTGACTGCTTTCAACTGTGTCTGATGGCTATCCGTGGACCCAGTTTAAACAAAACCCCACCACACTGTATTCTTCTTGGGGGGCCAGGCAACGTGTCCCCCATCCTTTTATACCAACTGTGGAATGGGAAACCACGTTACGCATTCCAGAGCTTGTTACGTGATTAAGACCGAGGCCTTGATCGCTGCATGGGGCCCCGGGTCTGACATCCCCACAGTTGTGCATGGCTCTGGGCGTTGCCAGAACTCCGAGGTTCTAGAAACGACGGCGCAATGAGCCTGCTTTGGATTTCTTGTTCCTTCCCCCTGCCCCTAATGTCTGTGGTCAAACACCACAAGCTGAATTATTAGTAACAACTACCATGTGTGTGGCATACCTTACAGATTACAGAATGCTATTCAACAAACCTTAAATGCCCACTGTGTCAGGCAGCATGCTAAATGCTAAAAATGATGAGGAAGGAGTTTCAGCCCCAAGAAGACCACGTGTACCATTTCAACTTCAATAACAACCCTAGAAGGCAGTTAGCATAGGTGCCATTTCCCTCATTTTACAGATGGTGAAACTGAGGCTCAAGAGATGAAGTAAAATTTCTAAGTAAGAAAAACAGTACAGACGGGAAGAGATGTAAACTCGGATGTGACCCCCGACTCCGGCCTTCCCCCCACCGTGGTGCGCAGCCTGACGTGCCTGTGCTCTCTTCACAGACCACGAGCACAACCAGCCCAAACAAGAACCCAGAAGGTCGGCAGAGTGGTTTCCAGGGCACCCCTCTGTGACCAGGGCCCTCAGGCATCCCCTGCAGAGAAACAGCACAGCCAGCTCGACTCAGCCCACGCGGGCTCCAGCCTCACACAGCGTCCACCTTCTGGGCTCCACGGCACCACCTGCGCTGCTCCATCCCGTGAAGGCCCAACGTACAGTCCACGTGACACCTGTCATTTCCTTCCCAGGAATTCTCCACATGATCTCGGCAAGGTCCTTCCAGAGGACACTCCTGGCAGGGCCCTAGGGGAGTGTGTGCGGCAGACACGGCCTTATGACATCCCCTCAAATCACTCCCCACCTGAGTACAAGGAGAGTCTAAATGTGTGGTTCCGGTTTCTGAGTATAAAACCCTTTAGACACCATCATCAACACGGAAATGAAAATTGCTACGGGAGGAAAGCTCTGCCACCCACTTTGGAGACACGAGGGCAGATGGGGCAGACAGAGAGAGGGTTCAGGGGCAGGGCTAAGCCACAGACCCCAGTGCACAGAGCAAGTTCACTGCACATTTAAGGTCCTCTCAGGGCAGGATTTTGAGACCAAAGCCTCACAGCAAAAGAACAAGGCATTAGGCCCCATCGGCTGTAAAGAGGGAAGAAACCTGGGTCACGCAGACACCCAAGGGCCAGGCTGGCTCCACCACTAACTGCCTGTGTGGCCCTGGCCAAGCGACAGCTTCTGAGCCCCTGCCTGGGTGGGCTGACCCATCGCAGAACTCGCCACTGTCCACAGGAATGCTGAAGCGAAATTTCTTCTAGACCTAACTTCTAGGCGTCTATGCTTCTATGCACATGGGGGTGGGGGGATTACAAAAGTCCAAGGACAGCATTATTTAACACAAACTTCATTCTCTGGATTCAGGGACAGGAAGAACTCTCAGTGACAGATGAACGCAAGAGCCAGTCTCACTCGACACCGATGCTGAGGCCCTGGCGGAGTGGACCACAGCAGCCATGGCCACTCTGGTAAGGAGACACTATCAATAAAATCCCTGGTTGAAAACAGGGTGCCTGACCGTAAAGATCTTATAATCTAATTGAAGTACACAACCTACATATCAAACGGTCTAGGAAAATTCACCAAGTAACTGACTAGTAGACACAAGGGGATGTTATTGCTAGAAACAGAGTGAACAGCAGGGAAACAGCAAATTCCCACACCCAACGAGCACCCGCATCTGATGCCTTCCGGTCAGTGTCTCACGAATTCTCCTGGTGACCCTCTGAGCCAGGGGGTATTACCCTTATTTTACAGAAGAAGAAACTGAGGCTCAAGCAGTTAACTCTCATTGGGTCACCCAGCAAGTAGGTGTTCACACCCTGGACTGTGACCCCATAGCTCACCGTCTAACATTTTTATCAAACTTGAAAAATTAAGAGTTCTACATAAAGTGATTATCTGGGGGGAAAAAAATGACACTAAAATATCAAAGGTTTTTTTTTTTTAAACCATCTTGGTTGGAAATCCCAGAGAAACAAATTTTATATTGTCCTGTTTTCTTAAACAGAGACGAGAGTTCCAGGCTGACCTGGAACCCTGCCGAGGTGGCGCCTCTCCGGCAAAGGGCAGGGGAGTCTCTCTAACTGAGGGCAGAGAGCTCAGCCTCATCAAGACGCCCAGCGGCTGCTACCTCAACACCAGATCCGTGCAGCTCGTGAACAGACAAACTGCTGTCCCACAGAAGAGCCTTCTCCTCAATTAAAAACACTGCTGGCCGCTGGTCCTGCACACATGCACGCAGGCTTGTGCGGAAGCCATGAACCTCCCGGGGACGAGCCTTTCCCACGCAGAGGGGCCACCGCGGCTAAATGGTGGGATGTAAAGAAGACAAGGACCGGCAACGCGGAGGACGGAGAAGCGAGGAAGGCATATCGTACTAAGAAGCACTGAGGTGAAGGCATTTTAGTTTTTTAAAATATTCTGGACCCAGGATGAAACCTTATATACAGTTGAAGGATTAAAAGTTTCACACAGTTCACCTGCTCAGCAGCATCCGGGTTACTGAAAAGATACATGCACATCAAAAGGCGGTTGAGTCTGCCTATCTTAAACGGGTAGGGAGTATGGGTCTGAAGAGACTTAGAGAATCTCATCCAGTTTTTCACTCACAAATGTAAAGAGTTGCCCGAAGTCAAGTAGTCTCTCAGGAGCAGATCCAAGGCCCCCAAACCAGGTCTCCTGGCGCCCAAACCAGAGCTCCTTCCCGGCCCGGGACGTGACCCTCCTGTCCCTTACTGAACTTAAATAGCTTCCTCCTCTATACACTAGCTCAGAGTTGCGACTCTCAGTAATCAAAGGTGGGCTCGCTCTTCCTGCGTCTGGGTCTCAACAACCGCAACAAAATATTCCTTAAGAGCCAGTCGCGTCCTGGGCTCCGCTTAGGGCACCGGGGAGCTGGTGGCAGACAAAACAAAGTCTCTGACTCCACAGAGTGTCCAGTGTCGTTCCAGTGGAGACAGAAAATAAAGCGGCATGCACGGGGCACAGCACGCCAGACGGTGGCGACCGCCAAGCAAGAGCATCGTGGCGCTCCCCAAGGCAGGGGCTTCTGTGTCCTCTGCTCACTGCTGCACCACCAGCTTCCCCCAGGTGCTCCATGAATATTTTCTGACTGAAGGGACACAGAGACAGTGAAGAGCGGTGCTAGTTCAGACAGGAAAGTCAGGAAGATGTGATATTTGAGCGACACGTGCAAAAAAGACGTTAACAACTGCGTTACAGGTGGCGATTGCCACTACTTCAAGAAACGACCAAAAATAAATGAATGGCTAATCTCTCGGGGCTTGTTTTTACAGAACGCTCCACACTCAGCACGGTGAGGGTCTGAGCCGGCACTGAATAAAGTGACTGGCCCTGCAGGCCGGCTGCGCTTCAGCTGCGCCCCCACCCCCAGGCGTCCAGGAGCGGCAGCAACACGGCATCCACACCACAGTCATCAAAGGGTCTAGAAAAAAACGGCCTCCCCAGCAAAGGCAGTGCTAGTCTTTCTCTGACCCCCAAGCTCTTGTCTGGGAGGATTCCTGCTCTTTGTACAAAAATCAAGCATAGTGCCCGCGACCTCTATTAATAACGATAATATTATCACCACCACCCAGTACGGAACCCTGACCGTGGCTGCATACTGCAGGAGGCATTTAACTGCATTATTACATTCGAGAAACTCCCAACAATCTGCAGACTGCGAAGCAAAGTGAACTTGCCCCAGGCGGCACTACCAATAAGAGGTGAAAGTTGACACCCATTCCCCGGGCTGTATGACTTACGCCTTGACCTTCTATATCACAGTTACGAGCTCACTTAATGCTGGCAAAACGCAAACAAACTCAAGCACCATCAAAACTAGCAGTTTATTTCTGCAGAAAGCCTAAATACCCAAGTCTAAGCCATACTGTTCATGACGTTTTACAAAGGACCCAGTGAACACGTTCTTCCTTCACGTCACACATTCCAATTAAACGGTAAATAAGAACACGTTAAATCCATCCCCTGCTCTTTGTATAAACACTAATGGGTGCCTGGTAAAGATTCAGGACACGGTCATAAAGCATCATCTACACTGTGGCACCACCTGAGAGCCCATTAGTGGTTCTGTCCTCCAACCAAAGACCAGAGCCACTGAGGCAAAGAGCTTAATAGGAAATGTGCCTCAATTCAGCGTGCTGTCAAGTCCCTCCCATGAGTGTTAACCACATAATCCCTGCTGGGAGCTAGAAATGTGTTCTCATAAAGGGCTCTCTGTTCTAGCCCCATCATAAAACCCTAGAACTTTATTTCTGGATCTTACAGAACCCCCTCTGCCTATGTAGATCAACAGGCCCTTGATATTCCAAAAGCAAGCATTTTGACTTAATCTTAATGGCTTGTTGAAGCCTCAATAGCTTCAAATTCTTTAATGATGAGTTTATGTAAAAGCAATTTTCCCACTAATTCCCAAAAGGAAACTTCATATTTCATAAAAACTAACACACGTGCACCACCACTTATTTTGAGGAACCAATTTTGCTGGCTATTTTTACCACATTATTTCCTAATTACATTTATTTGTCCCTTACAACTAGACTGTGAGCCTTGGAAGGTCCATATTTATACCATTCTCAGCAACTAGCACAGTATACAGCCAAACTGCCTGATGAGTAAGTGAACAAGTGAATGAATGAATACACACCAGAGTGACCTAGATAATATCCATTCATTCTGCCTCAAATTAGTCCAGGTACAAACAAAACAAGCTTTAGCTCCTCTAAGCGGACCCTACCTCCCTGAAAAATATACTGTATCTTTGATTTTCCACCTAACTCGATCCTGAAAGTATTTTAATTAAAATTCATCTGTATGACACAGTAAGCAGATGCTTTTTGAAAAAATATCATTTTAACAGTTCCTTCTCTGATTTGGTCACATTTTCCATCTGAGTTCCTATACCAACTATGATTATAATTTATGAAAAAAAAAGTGCATTATAAAATTGTTTCAAGGCTCACTGGGGCAAATCCTTCCTGCTGTTGGAAGCCGAAGTACAAACCTTTGTCAATCCATATGCCTTCTCTCCATCATACCTGACACCGTTATTCAGGGTCAGCCAAAATAAAGAAAATACACAAGGTTGCTTGTGTATCTTTTATGAGAAAAAAATTTGTTTTTTATGTTACTGTGCCCCGGTTACATCCAAGCAGCCAATGCTCACCAAGGTCTCATACCTAATGGTCTGAACATATGTTAACAGTCTCACCTGACAATCATTACACAATCGAAAGCTGCTTCCCCAATAACATGCTGCCCCATGGAGGGTAATTTTCCTCCACAAAGGAGGGAGGAAAAGAAAAAGCTGAAACAGAAAAAAATGATTTAAAAAAAAGATAAAACGGTGACCAACTGTGGATTTTCTCCTTGAATCGATCCTGGAACTACAAGGAGGCACAGGCCTTTGGATCCCCTCCTTCTAATAGTGACCTAGCCACCAGCTACTCTCCCCAAAGGCTTCAGAAAGAAGGCTCAGAAAACAGAAGCCACACTCTGTTCCAACACAAGATGTTCATTCCAGGCCAGGCTGAAAGCACACCATGCACCCATCGCCACCAGGCTGAACACAGCTGCTACAGTGCTGGGACTAGTCACCGTTTGCAGCATCCAATCTCCCAAGGGCTGATCCTCCCAGAAGAAAAGACTTAGAAAAGCAGATCTCCAGAGGTTACTGTAAAACCTTAGTGCACGGATTCAACAAACATTTACCTTGCACGACACATGTGCTGGAAGAACAACTGACAGTCTCAACAAGGGACTGAGCCTGCACTTCCCATGGTCCAGGCCAGGTTAGATTTTATCTGTAAACCACCAAAACACGCTCCCATGAGGTCACAGTCCAAACAGAACGCCTGTCACTACTGTCTGGCCAAAAACATAAAGTTTCATTCCAGCACAGAACACAGACCTCTGGCCTCACTTCCAAGACAAGAAACACACACACACACACACTGAGCACCTGTGAAATATACCTTGTACCTTCATCTCTATTTTTTTCATATGAGGAAACAAGAGCTAAAAAAAGATTAACCACCTTGCCCAGAAGTACAAAGCTACCAAACAGCAGAATCAGGTCTGAAATTCACACGTGCCTGTCCAATAACAAAGTTCTTAACCTGTCTAATATGCTACTCTAAACATGAAACTTACTTGGATCCTAACACATGCCACCAGGGAATCCTCTGTCCGCTGGCCCTTAGTCCTTTTTCTGCCTGTTGAATTCATCCTGTAAGGCCTAGGTCATTTCTTTCTCTCTTCTCCCCTTCCTTGATCTAGCATAGTGTCTGGCATGACGCAGGGGCTTAAGACATGTTGGCTGTGTCCACAATAGGAAAATTATGGGACACATTTTTGTTGAGGCATGAGCATTTACTTAAACCAACTCCAGCTTTGCGTAAGGAACTCATAATCACACCGTGGCTTAGCATACACGGTGGCAATAGGCGATGGCTTACCAGAAAACGTCTCACTGAAAACTATTAGGCAAATAAAGAGTTAATGTTTTACATGCATAACAGTTCAACCCAAATTCTACAATACCAGCATCATTGCTTAATACCAATAAAATATCTTCCTGGATATATGCTGAATTAAGAAAGAAGGTTGTTGTTCATTAAATAAATATGTGAGCTAGCAATATTTAGTTTTGGAATGTATTCTTATACTCATCCTGATATTCAGACAGGTTTGTGAAGACAAACTATGCAAATCTTGGCTACATTGCTCTAGAAAATAGTCTAGTTTCACACTGACTTAATTCCTTTCCATAAACCACCCCCATAGTAGTAATACTACAGGGAAAAGAACTCAACTTGGAAATGAAAGACCTGGATTCAAATCTAGCCCTGCTTCTCATCAGCTATGTGACCTTGGGAAAGTTACTTCAACCTCTCCATCAGTACCCTCTGTAAAAAATGAGGATGCTGCCTATGTAAAAGCTTTGTACCAGTTATATGGGTCCAAATGGTTGGCATATAAATAAATGTTGCTCAGTTAAAGTCAGGTGAAATGGAATTACTTCTCTTATCTTCCAAGAAGCAGGACCTCAATTTCATTTGTAAAATGAAGGAAATGGTACCTATGCCTTTGGGTTGTCATGGCAATTAAGAGGTCATATTAGACTAGTATCTGGCATAGAATAAAGGTTACGGAAAGATACGTTGTTATTCTTTCCCACACACATGGCTTCATGTGACTCAAAATACAATGAAACAGTAAAAAGGTTAACTGAGTTATACTTAAACAGATGTGACCCCACAGGCGAGATTATTTATGAAGAGTCATTGCTGTCAAGAACTCTGAATGTACTGTAATACAATTACGAAGTGCGGCTGGGAGGAGGTGTGGAGAAAAGAGAACCCTCCTACAATGTTGGTGGGAATATAAATTGGTGCAGCCACTATGGCAAACAGTCTGGAGGTTCCTGAAAATAATAAAAACAGAGTTGCCATATGACCCAGCAATCCCACTCCTGGGCATACATCCGGAGAAAACTCTAATTCAAAAAGACACATGCACCCCAGTGTTCATAGCAGCACTATTTACACTAGCCAAGACATGGAAGCAGCCCAAATGTCCATTGACAGATGAATGGATAAAGAAGATGTGGTGTATATATACACATACACATACACATACATACATACACACACACACACACACACACACACACACACATACAAATGGAATACTACTCAGCCAGAAAAAAGAATGAAATAATGCTATTTGCGGCAACATGGATGGACCTAGAGATTAAGTCAGATTGAGAAAAACAAATATCATATGATATCACTTATATGTGGAATCTAAAATATGATACAAATGAACTTACAAAACAGACTCACAGACATAGAAAACAAACATGTTTACCAAAGGGGAAAGGGGGTGTGGGGAGGGGCAAAGTAGGAGTTTGGGACTAGCAGATACAAACTACTATATACATAAAATAGATAAACAACAAGGTCCTACTGTATAGCACAGGGAACTACACTCAATATCTTGTAATAAACCATAATGGAAAAGAAAAAAAAAATGAAGTACAGCTAATCCTCAAATCCCAATATGATGACACAAAATCTGTGCTTACCCTACAGATAAGGCTTCTGTACCAAAGGGTAGTCACGGCATTAAAAATGTAATGTAACTCACCACATTAACAAGCTAAAAAAGGAAAACCATATGGTCATTTCAATAGATGCAGAAAAAGCATCTGACAAAATTAAACACCCATTCATGTCGGAAAATTCTCAGCAAACTAGAAATAGAAGAGAACCCGATAAAGGGCTTACAGAAAATACCTACAGCTATGTCATATTTTATAATGAAAGACTGAATGCTTCCCCTTAAGATCAGGAACCAAGCAAGGATGTTCGCTCCCCCCGTGACTGCTTGACATTGTACTGGAGTCCTCAGGAGTGCAATAAAGCAGGAAAAATAAGGCAAACAGGAAAGGAAGGAGGTAACACTTGTTATTCAGAGATGACACGATCATCTGTGTAGAAGGCGCCAAGAAATCTACAAAAAAGCTACAAGAACCACCAGTAAGTCAGCTTAAAGCAGGAGGAAACTTTTGGGGGTGATAGTAGTGTTTTAGTGACAGTAGTGGTGATGATTAAATGACTATTTGTCAGAGTTCATTGAATAGTACTCTTAAAATCGGTACATTTTATTACACGTAAATTACACCACAATGAAGCAGACCACAGCAGGAAACACTCCGCCACTCCTCACTCGCAGGCTGCAGACCTGCACCCTCCTCCCCACATGAACACAACACTGTACTCAGAAGACCTGAAATGCTTCAAGCGTTGTGGTTTCCCCGCCTTGAGGAGGAATTTCTGACTTGTAAATCAGAAAACGCTCTTGAGAGAGTCATTTTAAGTAATTCAGGGATAAAGCAACTTCCACACAAGGTCTAAGTGATCAAGATTCCACACAGCCTGATGAGACACAGCTTTGTAAGGTGAACGTGGCTGCAGCCAATGACGCTGTGCATGGAGTCCGTGGGTTTACAAAGACCTGGAATGTTAGAACCCAAAGTGTCACATCTCAAGGGGCCCCAGTCTAGCTCTCTGGTGTTACTGATAAGGAAACTGAGGTTCCAAAAAGGAGGAGTGACTAACTAAGTTGCCCAAGAGAACACAGAAGTTTCTACCGAAGACCAGGAGATGAATTTTTTTTTAAATTTGGACAAACAGCACAAAGCAGCACTGTGTAACCTGAACATGTAGCTTATGTGCACAGTTAGTAAACAGCACACGTGAAAGGTCACTAAGTAGCCTGCTGGGGAGCAATACCAGGGGTGCTGGAAACTGGATTCAAACCCAGTATCGGAGGCAAGAGCCACCCACTCCCCGCCTCACTGAACCACCTCCCAGTCGCGGAAGAGGGAAAACCACGGAAAGCACACACAAGACACCCACGCAAGACGTCGCCTGAGCTACACACCTGCCCGCAGAACCGCACACGTGGGACCACAAGGTAGACACAGAATGCCGCTCACCTTGAACTTGTCCACCGTACTGCTCGCTTTTAGTTTGGAATAGGTGTAAGACTACTATCTGACCGTCCACTGGTTTTTCTCAGGACAACCACTCCCCAAATCAAAGGCAGAATACTGAGAGTCTCCGGCGTGCTACGTGCTTTTTACCAGAGGAGCAAGACTGGTTCCCATCCTTCCTGGCGGCTCAGAACCCAGCCTTTCAATCACACGGTTGACAGACGAGATACTTCCTAAACGCTTGCAGAAGGAAGAAGAATCATCCTAACCTTCCCAAAGATATCAAGTGTGTTTTTATCAAAAATTCACAGTATACGTGAGAAAGGTCTCAATCCAGCCTCAAGACTTGAGGCATTGTTAAAACTTCTCCATTTTCACTTACTTTTGAAAAGCAACAGCCGGAAAGCAACATTAACAAACAAAGCATGTACAAAACAGGGATTTTTCCCTTTTTTTTTTAAAGGCTTCTACCCACGCAAGCCAGGAACTTGTGTGTTTTCCTGACTTCCCACCCCTTCCTCAGCCGCCGCGGCCAAGAGTTCACCGAGACCTGTCCGTCCCTCCTGCCTATTTCCTCCCTGTCCCCTGGCTCCTGCCCAGGCGCAGAACTCGTCCTCTCGAATCGGAACTAGCCTCCCCTGGTCTGTCTGCCTGTCTCCCCGCTTCCAGCCTCAGAGGGATCTTTCTGACTCAGACCTTGCCCCGTCCCTGCCCTTTCGCTCAAAAGCCTGCCACACCTCCCCACCAAGAACAGGATAAAGTCTAAGCTCTCCAGCTTATGGCAGAACTTTAATTAAGAGATAAACCAGAAGTCAACACATTCTCAGAAGCAAATGAACACCTTTTATCCGACCCAGGAAAGGAGAAAGAAAAGCAAGAGAAAAATGGATTTTAATTCTGCTGGAAATAAATTATAGTTCCAAATTTTAAAGGCAGGCCATTTCAAAAAAAAAGTAAAATGTGTCATGTATCTCTCACACATATTGGGCTGGCCAAAAAGTTTGTTCAGGTTTTTTGTGAGATGGAAACGTCCGCAACATCTTAGGGCAAAACCCGAACGAACATTTTGGCCAAACCAATACATACACACACATGATAATGGGGTAATAGGTTGCCTTTTTATTTTTTTTAATTCTATAAATCTTCATATTTCCCTTCACCTTTCCAGTGAAAAGTCTTCCTATTTTTATAGATACCGAATTAAGATTTTAAAGGGCAGATAATTATAAAAGTAAATTACATTCAAGCTCTTTACATCAGTACTAAGGCAGTTTTAATTTTATTAATCTTCATATCATAAAAGTAAGCTATCAAACCATACCCCAACCCTTTGGCATTCTGCACGGCACAAGGTTAAAGGGTAGAAAAAAAAAATACAGGCAGAGATGAGAACATGTCAGGAGTTTAAGTGGATCGGCATTTTAATGCCACTCTTTGAAGGTCTCAACTGACTTAATACACCTGAGTTCGCTGAAATCACGATTTTCACTTCACGGCACTTGATTAAGCTTCAGCTTATGAAAATTTCTAAATCATCTTCATCCTGTCCAACTTAAAAAGAAACTCAGGCCCACCAAGACCCTCCCCCTCCTTTCCCGAGGGAACCAGAGCCAAGAGCAGCTGGGGTGCAGAGGACTGTCCCCCCTTCGCCCTCCAAGCCTCCCAGTACTTGACAACCTTCCAGCCCAAGGGCTCCCCGTGCCGCACTCGTGACACCCGGGGCCTCTCTGTGCACGGGAGGGTGTTCAGCAGCATCCCTAGCCTCCGCCCACTGATGAAACAATCAAGCTCATCTCTGGACCTTGCCACAAGTCCCCTAGGAGGCAAAACTGCCCAGGCCGAGCACCTCTGTTCTAGCCTCCTCCGACTGCCTTCGCCATTCGAGGGAGGGCACCATCGGCCTCATGCTCCAACGACATTCTCCGGGTACCACCACCACGGCCACCCTCAGGGTTCAGGCTCTGACAAGACAGCCTGACTTGCTTCTTAAACCTTCCCACCATTCTGCCACTGGGCCCAACCCCACGTCACAGCGGCCAGCCCCTCCCACACCAGCGCCCACTCCCCCGGGGAAGCCTCACCTGCCCTCTCCACGGCTCAAGTTCAGCTTCTCCTATTTTTCTATTATTTCACTGCCTGATGTCCCGAGCTTTCCAATCAGCCTGCCAAAAGGCCTTGGGCCATACAAAAGAGAGCCACTGCGTGATGATTTAAAACATCCGGGCTCTGTTAGAACGAGGAAGGCCTACAATAAAAACTGAAGTAACAGCAGTTCATGGTAAAATCAGACCATCCAAGGAAAGGGCCAGCTGATTCCACACTGTGTGTGCTCTGTCTGTGCTCAGAGCCCTTGCTGCTCCTCTACTTCTCGTAACAACGCTCTGAAAGCAACTCCGTCCAGGGCACCCGGCACGTAATCCATCACGTGGCACCAGGCCACCCTCGTGCATGTCAATGAAGTCAGGCCATCCGTTCGGTGCAGAAGGTCATCTAACTCAGTCAGGTTCAAGACTCCAGGCCCCATCTCGAATCTGATTAATCCCATCATCAGTCACTGTAGCCACAGACAGATCCCTGCTTACAACACAAGAGGAAAACTTCCAGTTGGCACACATCAGGTCGAGGCACTGAAACACCGCACCTGGAGAAATCCAGCTCATCGGGAGAGACGGGTACGAGGCAGGGTGAGGGCTGTGGGTTTTGTGGGGGAAGCAGAAAAGCAGAGTCACCTCCCGCCTGCACCACCCATCACCAGGCGCACACTTCACACCATCCTCCAATTCCTCCTCAACACTTCCCCAAACAGGATGTGTCCCAGCAGTGAGTCACGAAAAATAGGGTATTTCTAGAAATCCACAGGAAAGAAGGTGTGGGAGAAAATTTCTAAAGAGAGGGAACAAAAAGACAATATGCAAAGCTAATTAAGCACTCACAAGGCCGGAAGTGGGCTCTGCTGGGCCAGCGGCGACCTGGCCACGCGGTGCTGGCCAGCCCTTCATCTCATCCCTCCCTCTGCTCCACTCAGGGTCCAGCCCACTGGACCCCCAACAGACCCACCTTCCCGCACCTTGTCACGTCTCCCATCTAGTCAAACCCTGGGCTTTGTAACCAGTTAGAGCCCCCGCCTCTGGATCTATCAAATGGGACGGTGACTGCTTCACAGATGGTGAATCAGTGCCCGGGTGTGTCATGCCCGTCCTCTCCGCCCCCTTCACGAAGGCTTCCTAGGCCTCACAGGAAGCAATTTCTGTTATCAGTGCTCTGAAAGACACCTAGCACACGTTACTCTGTATTAGTATAATTTGTGTACCATCTTATCTCCCTCCGCCAGGCTGGAGTAGCGGCGCCAGCTGCCATGAGCCCTCGCCATGTGACAGGCACTGGGCTAAATGTTCTACCTGGGTTTTCTCACTTAATTCTCACACCAATCCTGTACCTAGGCAGTATTATGATCAGTTCTCCCATTTTATGGATTTAGGAAGCTCAAGCTTTGAAAGCTGAGAGGCAGCATAGATAGTGTCATGATGAAAAGCATGAACTCAAGAGCCACAGTATCTGGGGTTGAAATTCTGGCTTTCTCACTGCCTAGCTCAGTGATCCTGGGAAAGTTACTTAATCTCTCTGCGTCCCAGTTTCCTCTTCTTTAAACGCAGGGATGACAAGAGTACCTACCCACAGGGTCGTCCTAAGGACTAAACACATTTAACATTTGTTAAGCACTTAGTGCCTGGAGCAGTAAGCGTTATGTGTTTGTTAAACATACATCAGTCAATGAGCCCATCTGCCTGTGGTCACACAGGCATTAACTGGTGAAATCAGTAGTCAAGTCCAGGTCCAAGTGGCTTCAAAGCAGAGGCTCTGATCACTGCATGGGCTCAGGAGTAACAGAAGCTCCTCACGGGAATGAACCATTTCATCTCTGTATTCCTGCAAAGCTACTGGTCCCAGGCCACCGTGCAAGTTTTCGAAGTGTCGTGTTACTAAAGGAGGGAAATCTGAAGAATTCATGAAAAGGTGTCTCCGAAAAGAGATTATCAACACCGAAGAACTACCAGGCCTGAAAAAGAAAAAAGTACAAAAAGCATAGCAGCCTCTCATCATGGTAACCCTATAATCTGGATAACCATTCCAAGTATGTTTAGTTTGGAGGCCTTAACAAATAAATAAATTTCCACAAGGCAAGAGTACAAACCAGAAAACAGGGTGACAGAGCAGGTGGGAACCGTTGCTTCTCAATTCCTTCACCACCTGACGAGACTCTTCAAAGTCCCAACAGAATACCAGCTTTCGTCACAACTGTCACAAAGACGTCAGATCCCTACAGCCAAAGCAACCCTGGGGGTTAACCTTCCAGCCGTCTTGGACAATAATTAATTGACTCACACAGTTTGAAAGCCATGTCTGTGAACTGCTCTAACTCCAAACTGCTTTGGTCCCTGCAGGTAAAAGAAATGAGGAGCAGCATTCTCCACTCCTACTAAGCGGCAGTTTGGAAACATACAAGGAATCCTCTGAGCCTGGTGACATGGAACAAGGTCGGGCACACGTCTAACCCCGGAACCCCCTCATCCACAGGCGAGAGGCAGCCTCGACCCCTGCTACACAAGTTCCTACGGGACTGAGCCACTCCAGCATCCTCTTACTTTTTTAGGATCTACATTCTCTCATTCAACTTTTCAAACACTACCCTACCCTCTAAGAATCAAGTCTCTTCTCCACAGCCAGAGAAACAAGATTTCTGTGAACCGACAGCACCAGCACTCCTGGATCATGTGTTTCACTCTCTGCAATATAAGCTGTGTTTCCTGGCCAGTTGTACTCATTCAACAAACATGCATTATTCATGTATTATGTGCC
Source organism: Aethalodelphis obliquidens (assembly GCF_003676395.1). Lineage (NCBI taxonomy): Eukaryota > Metazoa > Chordata > Mammalia > Artiodactyla > Delphinidae > Aethalodelphis > Aethalodelphis obliquidens. Next base: position 37,114,102 of record NW_020837956.1, read on the forward strand.
AGGCACAATTCTGGGCCCTGGGGATGCGTCATTAAATGAGAGAGTCAGGAATCCCTGCCCCATGAAGCTTAGGATCTAATGGAGGGAAGAGAGAATTAGAAAACAAAACTATAACAAGTAAGTAAATTCTGGACTAGGTTAGGAGGTGATGATTAGAGCTGTGGGGAAAAGAGAGGCCAGGGAGCTGGCTTAAGCGGTGGTCAGTGCAGGACTCACGAGAAGGTGACACACAAAAGGGACCAGGGAGGGAGCCGTGTGGATGAGCAGCAAGGAGAGAAGACGGTCTGGACAGAATGAACGGCAGGGAAAGGCTCTAGAGTAGGAACCCCTGCTCCTGCAAAGCAGCCAGGAGGGAATGTGGCCGGAGCAGAGCAAGGCGGCCGAGTCGGGTCACGCCAATACAACGTAGGGTCCCACGCAGGGACTTTCACTCTGAGAAAAAGGAGGGAGATGCTGACAGCGCACCAGCAACATCAACTCCTCCACCAAGTAACACCCGGCAACTGGCATGGACTCAGCTGGTGGCAGGTCTGCTGTGTGACTCAAACCCACGTTCATATAAAGCCCAGGCCGTGACCACCACACCAGACGCCCCTTAAATGCGGGCTCAAATTAAACGTGACATCATACGTATCCCAGGAGCAAGAGTCAGTGAGGGAGAGGAGATGGCAGAACAAGACGCAGAGCCTGAAAGCCCAGTCAGGAGTCAAAGGGAGACTGTCACCTGCCTCCCAGAGGTGACAAGCCCTGGCTGGAGGGATGGGAGGGGCGGAATCACACCAGAGAACCCTTCCAGCACTCAGAAATGCCACCACCTATCCTGCTGGTAGAAGAGGGATTCCTCTCTCCAGACTGGTATGAGAAGAAAAAGGAAGTCAATGGCTCAGGGAAAGTGACACACAACCACAGACCAACCCGAGCCTGGGCAGTGATCTCCCCTCCAGAAACGGGCAGGTCTTCGTACCGTCGGGAGGCAAGAAGCCGACCTGTCACCTGCCACTCAGAACCAGGTCTCCCTCACGCACGGCGCCCTGGTCCCACAAAACCCCGCAGCCCCGTGTCTGCAGCACAGCCAGCCAGGCTCTGCACAGAGATCGCTGCTGCCTTCTCCACCTTTCTCGTCAAAACCCTCACAGATCCTGTCTCATCTGATTGAAAGGGCTTTTCTGGGGATTATGAAATACAGATGTTTTCCTGACAATCTTCCCGCAAACAGGGGGGAAGACACCTACTCTCCTTTTCCCATACCTGCCCTTGCTCCCAGCCCAGATGGAAAACAAGGAACACCCTCTTCACCCAGCAGCTCAGGAGACACGGGGACTATATTTATAAGCATCTCGGTTCCTGGCAGATCCCAGGTCCACGTGCAGAAGCTGCTCTCCATCCCTGCCACCCCTCCCCTTCATGAGGCTGCATCTCCCCAGAGAAAGCTTCTCACAACCTGGTTGTAGAACCACCCTCTGGGGAATCAGTCCCAGCCTGGATTTTCCTTGCTAGTTCCAGAGAAGTCACAGGCCCACAGCTGCTGTAAGACTGGTGCCTGGTAAAGCCACTCGCTGGGGTTGGGGCTGACCCAGGCACACAGTGGCAGGCTCATCCCTACCGTGTCACCATCACTTGCCTGCCGGGTCCCATTCAAGACCCTGAGCAAGCAAGCCTGCTGGTGCTGGCAGGATGTTATGAGTGTCTTGGCATTGCCATAGCAACTGCCTCTGTATCTCACGGCATTAATCAAACCATAGTGTAACTGTTTGTTTACGCATCTGTTTACACTGTGAAAGCCTAGAAATCCGGATGCTCTTTACTCACATTAGTAAACGCCTGGCGCCTGAACAGGACAGGCAGACCTTCAATGAACGTTGTGGAAAAAGCAAACACAATAATCTCCCCTTGCAGAAATCATAAAGCTGCTCTCAACCACTGCCTTCCTGTCCTCTAACAGCAAGGCTAGGACCCCTCTTCACTCCACACACTGTCACTTCTATCCCAGCCCACAGAACAGAGAGCCCAACACTGCCCTGCCCCCCAATCCAGAGAGAAACCCAGTGGGCACAGCCCTCCAGAACCCTGCATTTTCTTAGCTTTCTCCGTGCAACCCATCTCCCCACCCTTGGGCTCAGGTACTTTGTCCTCATCCTAGAAGGCTCTCACCTCCTTCTGCTATCATTTACTCTGTCATTTACTCAACAAATACCCCAGAAGAGCCTTTTGTGCGTCTGGCCTTGTTCCAGGCTACCGGACGCCTGATTACCATCCCAGATCCAGCAAAGGCTCAGGCTCCTGCAGGAAACATACCGACCAGCGGCCCTTTCCACCAGGCTTGTGGCACAGCCAGGAGAGCAGTCCCATCTGCCTGCTGCGCAGGTGTCCCCAGTGCCCAGCTTGGCAAGGGCGGGACACACAGTCCTCAGGCTGGTTGTTCACCAGATGGGGAGACACCGTTGTCAAGGCTCAAGGGAGTGCAGAGGTGAAGACAGCAGGAGTGCGGCTAATACTCCCCTCCGTCACAGCCGCTGAGTGAAGTACGGCCCAGTGACAACGTCCCCAGAGCAACAGCAAAGCAAGCGTGGAACACGCACCACCAAGGCTGAGCGGTTCCCTCCAGCACATGCAGGCTGCCCCTGCCACCAACTCTGCTGATGGAACCCTTCTATCTTGGAACCTGCTTGGATTCTCTGTCCCTGAATTTGAGATGTAATGATCTGGGGGGGAAAGAAGGAGCCAATTTTGGAAAGGAAAAGATAACTTTCTTTCCAAAGTGCTCCCCTGTCTCAACCTCCCCCAAAATCTGTACTGAAACTCCTCTTCTCTGCTGAGTCATCGCACTATCCTGACCGTCCACTTTCCACCCTGCCCTCAATCAGGGCATTTCTACACGGGGAGAAGACAGTCAAGGCCTTTAGCAGACAGTCAGGCAAGCACTCGCTCCAGAAGACGCCGAATCTTCCAACTCTGGTGCCGTAGCCCCATAACAGGCTTTGGAGCTGCTGGAAATGTCACAGAAATTCAGCAGGAACTGTACTTCACTACTGTGACGATAAAATGAAAATTTCAGTTATATAACACTATTGAGAAAGAGTATCATTCATAATGCCTTTGTCAACCAAGCAGCATAAATTTACATACATTAGGTATCAACAGAAATAATTTGCATTTGGGTGTGCCAGCTCATATACACATTCTGTTGTCCCTTGGGAGTCTGAGAAATTCAACGTTCAAATGGCACCATCGTTTTCGCCTGTCTGTGTGACAGCCAGATGGAAAGAGACCATTCATTTGTCGATCACAGATCCACTCCACTCAGGAGGAAAGGGCACAGTTTACTTTGTCAAGCATATCAAAAACACGTCATCTACCAGCCCCTAAATGGGCTCAGTTCTGCTGCAGCCACCCAATCGACCTTCCCAAAGAAGGAGATCTGAAATCAAATAGCAATACAGCAACCAAAAGGATTGAGAAAATTGTAAAAATGTGGAATATGATTATAGATCCAAAGACTGGGTACCACTTAGCTACCACCTAAAACCCGTCTCTCTTCTCAAGGATAACCAAGTGAGTGGGCAGGATATAAAAAAAGAAATATGCAATGTAACTAGAATACTCACTATGACACACGATAGAAACATATTTTTAACACTGAAGGAAGATATGCTTCTCTCAAAAGATACTTCATTCCAATGATAAATAATTCAAGACTGATAACTTCTCCAAGGTTACAGGGCCAAAGAGCACCTCCTATTACAGACAAGACAGGACTTGTGCCTTACACTACAACCCAGCTCTTAAAAACTTATATTTAAAGACTCGCCCCCACCACCATGGCATTTAAAATTATAATTACACCTACACTCACTGTTATCTGGGCTTTCCTCTCCAATCTCACTGCTATTATCTGGTTATTATGACTAAATAGTACCTTTTCCCAGAACAGCTAATACCAGTAGTATTAATAGTAACAGGTACTATTAACTCTCTTCTGACGTAGGTGCAAATATTTCTAAATTATCTGTCCTCTCTAGTCATTTCTAAAGACGGTAACTCATAGCAAACAATGCATGTACAACATTTCGAATCTCTTTTAAAGTTGAGAAGCTAAACAAAGAAGCTTCTAAGCATAAAGAATCTGTGCATAAATACTATACCCACATTTGTTAACTCGATAAAATGATTACTGAGCAGCTCCCAGGTACTCTGATGCTCCGGGAAACAGAAAGATCCCTCACTGACAAGAGCTGTAAGATCCTCGTTCAAGTCTTCAGGGCTACCACTGACTACCTATCTTCTTCTTTTTTAAACTTTTTTTTTTTAGTGGTTTGAAAGACGGCAATTGTATTTAGTTAGTTGCTGTGCACGCGGGCTTTCTGTAGTTGTGGTGAGCGGGGGCCACTCTTCGTCGCGGTGCGCGGGCTTCTCGTTGCTGTGGCTTCTCTTGTTGCGGAGCACGGGCTCTAGGCGCACAGGCTTCAGCAGTTGTGGCACGTGGGCTCAGTAGTTGAGGCTCACGGGTTCCAGAGCTCAGCCTCGGTAGCTGTGGCGCACAGGCTTAGTTGCTCCGCGGCATTTGGGATCTTCCCGGACCAGGGCTCGAACCTGTGTCCCCTGCATTGGCAGGCGGATTCTTAGTCACTGCGCCACAAGGGAAGTCCACTGCCTATCTTCTTTTGCGAAGCCATGAAACGTCTGGGAGACTGTTTCCTCAGCTCAGTGTATAAAACCTGTCCAGCCCAGTGTTTTGAAAAAGTCAAGTTAAAATAAAAAGACAAGCATATTATTTTAAAAAGAGCTCCTGCTCTCGGGAGTGTGCAATTTGGTTTCAGGAAACAAGAACACAAAGGCAGGAAGCAGGTCCACGGTGGGAATGTGCACTTGCGCCAGGACAGTCATCCCTGACCGCTCCTGCGGGAGGGCCTGGGGGGTCGGGCACCGCTGGACACAGGCTGCAGAACACCAGGCTCCCTTCTGAGTGCCCTCCATAACGAAGGGCTGAAGGCTGCAGCACAGGCCAGGTGCCCTAAAATTGCAGGAGATGCAGCTAATGGAGGCTACTAGTGGTAAGTGGAAACTCCTCAGCACAGGAGGGCTGGAGAAGAACCCAGAAACTAAATGGGTGGGATCATAGGTCCACAGGGGGAGGAAGGCCTCTGCCGTCCGGAGTCCCCAGCACCCGACTCTCTCACCAGGGAGCAGAAGTGAGCACCCTGCCTCGGCTTGCACACCAACTCTCCCCGCCGTCTCCTACCGCCCAGGCTGGGCTCCGCCGACCATTGCCCTGTCCCAGCCCACCCTGCAGGCCTCCGAGGTGTGTATGGATCCCTCCCCTGGGCCAGGCAGGAGAAGGGGCCGGCTCCCTGACCAAGAGTGCCCGTCTGCAATCTGTCTCCAGACCACCAGGCAATTTTCGCCCCCGGGGTGAGAGCTGAGCCAGGCGGCCTCCGGAAAGGCCGGGCCAGTGATGTCAGGCAAGGGAAGAGCAGGTTTCTAGGCGGCTGACAGTGCAGTGGGCTGGGTGGCAGGTTTCTTTGTTTTTCTCCAGGCTCCCTGAGTCCTCCGTCCCACTCAGACTCGTCCCTGGGGCCAAGAGGCCAGTCTGAAGAGGGAAAGGAGAAGGGGAGAGTGCGATCCTCCTGTGGCAGCCAAGGAAGATCTTCTGGCAGAGGCCAGAGTTCAGAACAGGACAACGTGAGCGCTGCTTACCCTGCCACCTCCCCTCTACACTGAAGCCACGCAGCAGGCAGGCCAGAAGGTGCCTTCGAAGTCATAAATGGCCACTCTCGGATCAAGAAAGAAGGCAAAAGGCATTTAGAGGAAAAAAGCTCAAGGGGGGCAGCAGGCAGATGTGTGCCGAGTCCTGCATGGCCTAAGAGAGGTGACCCTGCCCACTTCATACACATCTGAGTGACCACTATGCATGTGCGCATGCAGGTATATCATGTGCTTCCTGTAAAATAAATACTGAATAAATTAATTAGTGGTTGGTCTTTTATTTTTAAATGGTAGGTTCCTTAAGGGTAGAGACAAGATGATATTTTTAACACTTTAGTATAATGCTCACAGCAGCATCATTCTCTGCATGTGTGGCCGGCTGCCAAAGATCCAATACTCAACCTCTGAGGCCCTACTACCGGCCAGGCACTGGGGGTGAGACACCCCCTCAAGCAAGCACACACCAAACAACCCTGCCGTCGAGGAGCTCCTCTGCTGCTCGTCCCTGCCGTCGAGGAGCTCCTCTGCTGCTCGTCCCTGCCGTCGAGGAGCTCCTCTGCTGCGCGTCCCTGCCGTCGAGGAGCTCCTCTGCTGCGCGTCCCTGCCGTCGAGGAGCTCCTCTGCTGCTCGTCCCTGCCGTCGAGGAGCTCCTCTGCTGCTCGTCCCTGATGCTTTCTCCCCACCCTCTCCCTGGTGGAGTCACTGTTTCTCCTTCCCTCCCACTCATGGGCACCTCCGAGGCAGGAACTCTGAAGTCCAGGGCCTGGTACAGAGCCAAGTGCTCTACATGTTTAATGAAGGAAGGCATTAAGGCCTGAACCAACCAACCACAAACCAACCAACCTTAGGAGGTGGCCAAAACCAGAAGAGGGCTGACAAATGAGCAGCCCCCATCTGACTACCTTGTGATGTACCTTCCTTTGGATTCCCAAAGCGCTAATCCAGGCCACAGTGACTGCTTCCCTGGGCAGTGGCCGAAGCTTCGCTCCCGGGCTCCCTGCTCTGGGTCCTTCTCCCCTTTGACCCTCTCACCTCTGTCCCCCATCCCCGCCATGCCAAGTCAGTCTGCCTTAAACCCAGCTTCTGCCCATTTCACTCCCCTACTCAAAAGCCTTAGGTATTTCCCTACAACCTTGGGCAGAAAAGGCTACTTCCACAGGCAGCAAGTACCTGGTCCTCACAGCAAGCAGGGATGTTTAAGGCAGGGGCTTGTGTGATATGTGGACCACTATTCTAAGCAACGTGAAGGCTCTATACCCCCAAACCTTCTGTCCATTCAGTCCAGACAGACTCTCTATAGTCACAGCCCATCTTCTCCCCTAGGGGTAGGAACACTGTTTCTATAAAGGGCCCGAGAGTAAATATTTTAGGCTTTGCAGGCCATATACACACAGTCTCTGTTGTATATTCTTCAGATTTGGGGCTTTTTTTCTTTATAACTCTTTTTAAACCGCAAATACCACCTTTATTTTAGTTTACTTTGTTTTTTGTTTTTTTGCATACAAAAACAGGGTGGACTGTAGTTTGCCAACCTCTGCCCTGACCAAACAGGGACAACCCTGAGAGCCCTGAACCCAACTTGCATTGTTTCAACTTACCCACCTCAGTCAAGCTACACCCTCCTTTGTCCTGCTCCCTGATGAGACCCCTGCTCTACAGAAGCAAGCAGGCACTGAGGAGGAAGCCAGGGCCACCCCGGGCAGCAGGGAGGACCTACAGCTATTGCAGACCACCACACTGCACAGCTGCAGCACGCTTTGCTCCAAGCATCAGACAGCCCAGGTCTGTCCCAGTGATGGGTGGGTGGGTGGGTGGATGGATGGACAGATGGATGCATCGATCCATAGACGGATCAACCAATCCATGGATCAATGGATGGACAGATGGACCAAAAACTGCTTTAGAGTAACTGCTTTAAGAATTCAGGGAAGAAAGTGGTTCTGATGGACTGGGGAATGCCAGGGAAGCCTTTACAGAATAAAAAAGACATAATGTATTTTTCAATGAAGAAACTAGATATTAGGGTGCTTTACAGAGTGGAGATTTTGGTAATTCTTAAAGAGATTTTCCTGTTTCAAAGGATAACATGACAATCTTGATTTTTCAAATCAAAACGAATTTACTTCTAAACATACAGCAAGTGCTTTGAAGGTTAAGATATCAAATCACAGAAACAGAAAGATTACCTAGGCCTTCAACATTCAACAGACACTTTCTGAGAACTGTGTGCTGGGAACCACGTCGGGCTCTGAGGACTCAAAGAGAGGCAACACTGAACCTGAGGCACACTCAGTCTGGCGTGAGGGTCCGACAGGAAAACTAACTGCAAGCAGGCATAACCTTGGATTTGGAGGCTCCCTCACCCCAAAAGAAAACGCCAAGATACTCTGAAGCCAGCCAGTAAGCCTCGCGCTCCTTAACAGCAGACACCTAAGAGCCAAGGGTTGTCCTCACTTAAGTCTACGTGTCCCTGGAAGAGATTTCCACATCATTCTGCCAGAGCCCAGATCCCATCCTGAAAGATGCCCTAAACGCCTCATTTGCGCCAACACCAAAGGAAAGAGCTGTTCCACGTAATTTCATTTTCTCAGTGAACTGAAAGTAATCAAAATTACACAGCGAAACTCAAAACCTATTTTCATGCAAACTCTCCTCAGTGGATTACGTGCTGCCCTGCCCAACACAGCAGAGTACTGATTCGAACTCTTCTTAAACCTGCTGCTGTGGGAAGACCCTCGGGGATGCCTAGAGCAGGGGCAGCTCCACACTTCTGAGTCCAATTTTCTCTTTTCCTCCCTTTCACTGGCCTCAGCTGTTGAGCGCCGGTCCCTGCTATTTCTATTTCACTACATGGTCTTTTCCAGAACCCCGAGGATGACCATGACCTACAGAGAAACAAGATGGGCTTTAGAGCAGCTACTTACACAGGGTTTTTTTTCTGTTTACCACCAAGTTCTAACACATGCCTACCACCGGCTTTAACCACCCAACCTAACAGTACATTTTTCTTTGGAAAAACAGTAACAAATTTCTGAAACACACATCAGCTGACACTGCTACTCCCTAATTCAAACCAAAATCTAACCAACTGTCAGAACCCTATACCAGCTCATGGTTTATCAGGGACAGGAATAAGGCCCTGAATCTGATACAGCAGGCCTCACTGGCTGTGTGCACGGACGCTTAGGGATCCAAGGAGGTTCATAAATTAAAAGAGCAAATAAAACCGAAGCCCTAAAGAGATTTCACATTAGCTATGACTAAAGCAATTTTGTCATAAGATCAATCAAACCTCCTTTACTTTGCTCTGACCATAAAGAAGAAAACTGTGCACTTCAAATATTAAGCTCCTTCCACACTGTTACAGAAGACAATAAATCATTTTTAAAAGAACAATAAACGCAGTTCTGGAAAACTGAGGGGAGGCAGTGTGGTAGGAAAGGAGGCCAACTTTAACTGTCATCACCAAAGCAGCAGCTTACGGGGACGGAAGGCCTCAGCCTGAAATCCCAAAGTAAAGCTTCCCTCCTGAGTCCCCTCTGGCTGGAATCTCCACTTTGAAAAGAAAGTACAGGGCCCCGAGGGTCTGAAGATACACTAAGGGAGTGAAGGTAAGAGAATGCAGGGGGAAAAAGAGGGGAGGTGAGAATTTTAAGCTTTGGACACTGCCTAGACAGCAACCCCATCCCCAAGGAAAAGAAACAGGAGCATGGAGGAGGGGAGGGAAGGGAGATGAAAAAGGTGCAGAGCCGCCGGCCTACCTCACGATTTCCACCGCGCTCCACCCCTGCTGCTACCTCCTCCGAATGAGAAGCCTGCGGCTGGCAAGCTACAACCAAGGCAAACAAAAGCTACAGGTTCTGACAGCCCAACAGCCTGAGTAGTAAACACACCTCATTCCTGTTCGCCACAAAAGAAAAGCCAACAAGAGGATTCACACGGTGAGAAGAAAACCAGGAATCTCAACAATTACCTTCTGTCAAGAAGTGAGCAGTCTCCACCGTGAACAGATCAAGGTGATGCTTATGGAAAGAGGCAAACAAAAAGCTGCTAACCGGGAAAAACAATGTATCGTTCTGAGTTTGCTGTTGCAGAGACAGACAAGGCCTGGAAACCTCCCAGGTACTACCAACCGCACACCTTGGCCGGATGAGGCAAATGTCTGCAACCCAGTTATCAACGCAGGTGACATTTCCACTAACGGACTTCGCAACCAGAGACCAAGCCTCCAAGTGTTCCAATTTTCTCAGTATATTCAGAGCCCAAATGAGAACAAACAAAACAAATTAAGTTTATTGCACCCCAATTCTGTGCAACCCATTGGCATTTAAAGATGATCAAGAACTGATCCAGCAATGAGGCAATGAAAAGAAATAAAAAGTATCCAGACTGTTAGGGAAGAAGTAAAACTACCTCTATTTGAAGATGACATGATCTTGTATACAGAAAATCCTAATACATACATACACACACACCCCATTAGAGCTAACAAACAAGTTCACCAGCATTGCAGGATATAAGATCAATACACAAAAATTAATTGTATTTCTATACCCTAGCAATGAATAATCCAGAAATGAAATTAAGAAAACAGTTCCATTTACAACAGCATCAAGAAGAATAGAATATTCGGGATTAGCAGATGCAAACTATTATATATAGAATGGATAAACAATAAGGTCCTACTGTATAGCACAGGGAAAACTATAGTCAATATCCTGTAATAAACCATAATGGAAAAGAAAAAAAGAAGAAAATACTAAGGAATAAATTTAACAAAACTTGTACACTGAAAACTACAAAATATCATTAAAAGAGATTAAAGACTTAGTAAGTGCAAAAACATCCTACCATCCTAGACTGGATGATATTAAGATGTCCACAGTCCCCAAGTTAATCTACAGATTCAAAGCAATCCCCATCAGAATCCCAGCTGGCTTTTTTTTTTTTTTTTTTGCAATAATTGACAAGTTGATCCTGAAATTCATATGGTAACAGGGACCCTGAATGGCCAAAACAATTTTGGAAAAGAAAACAAAGTTGGAGGACTCGCACTTCCTGATTTCAACACTTACCATAAGCCTAGCATAAGGATAAAATCAGTGGACTAGAATTGAGAGTGCAGAAGTAAACCCATACATCAAACTTCAACTGATTTCCGAAAAGGGTGCCCAAAGTATTCAGTGGGGAAGGAATACTCTTTTCAACAAATGGTGTTGGGACAATTAGATATTCACATGCAAAAGAATAAAGTTGGAATCCTACCTCATATCATATCCCTGCCTACCTCACAAAACAAACTCAAAATGGATCAAGGACTTCAATGTAAGGTCTAAAACTTTAAAACTCTTAGAAGAATATGTAGGTGTGTATCTCTGTGACCTTATACTAGTAACAGTTTCTTAGGTATGACAACAAAAGCACAAGCAACCAAAGGAAAAACAGATATTCCGGACTTTACCAAATTAAAAACTTCTGTGCTTCAAAGGACACCATCAAGGGGGTAAAAATAGGAGAAAATATCTGCAAATCATGTATTTGTTAAGAGTCTAGTTCTAGAATATATAAAGAGCTCTTACAATTTAACAGTAGAAAAACCCAAATAATCCAATTCTAAAATGGGCAAAGGATTTAAATAGGTATTTCTCCAAAGAAGACATACAAATGGCCACAGGCACATGAAACAATGCTCAACACCACTAGTCATCAATCAGGGAAATGCAAGTCAATCCAGGAGAGATCACTGCATATCCACTAGGATGGCTACAATCAAAAAGACAGACAGTAACAAGTGCTGAAAAGGATGTGAAGAAAATGGCACCCTATACACTGCTGCTGCTGCTGGGAATGTAAAGTGGTGCAGCTTCTTTAGACGATATTCTGACAGTTCCTCAAAAAGTTAAACACAGAGTTACCATATGCCCCAGCAATCCCACGCCTAGATATATACCCAAGAGAACTGAAAACATATGTCCACCCAAAACCTTGTACAAGAATAATCACAGCAGCATTTTTCATAATAGACAAAAACAACCCAGACATAATAGACATAAACATAATAGACAAAAACATCTGGAAACAACCCAGATGTCTATCAGCTGATGAATGGATAAACAAAATGTCATATATACATACAATGGAATATTATTCAGCCAGAAAAAAGAAGTACAGAATCATACCACAACTTGGATGAGCCTTGAAAACATGATGCTAAGTGAAAGAAGCCAGACACACAAGGCCACAAATTGTATGACTCCATTACATGAATTCCATTACACGAAATGTCCAGAACAGGCAAATCTATAGAGGAGGAAAGTCGATTAGTGGTTGTCAGGGATTGAGGGAGAGGGAAATGGGGAGTGACTGCTAATGGGTATGGGATTTTCTTTTAGGGTGATGAAAATGTTCTGGAATTGGGGACTTCCCTGGTGGCGCAGTGGTTAAGAGAATCCGCCTGCCAATGCAGGGGACACGGGTTCGAGCCCTGGTCTGGGAAGATCCCCCATGCCGCAGAGCAACTAAGCCTGTGCTCCACAACTACTGAGCCTGCGCTCTAGAGCCCACGAGCCACAACTACTGAGCCTGCGAGCCACAGCTACTGAAGCCCGCACGCCTAGAGCCCGTGCTCCGCAACAAGAGAAGCCACAGCGATGAGAAGCCCGTGCACGGCAATGAAGAGCAGCCCCCACTTGCTGCAACTAGAGAAAGCCCGCGTGCAGCAATGAAGACCCAACGCAACCAAAAATAAATAAATTAACTAATTTTAAAAAATGTTCTGAGAGAGGCATGGACATATATACACTACCAAACGTAAGGTAGATAGCTAGTGGGAAGCAGCCGCATAGTGCAGGGAGATCAGCTCAGTGCTTTGTGACCGCCTGGAGGGGTGGGATAGGGAGGGTGGGAGGGAGGGAGACACAGGAGGGAAGAGATGTGGGAACGTATGTATATGTATAACTGATTCACTTTGTTATAAAGCAGAAACTAACACACCACTGTAGAGCAATTATACTCCAATAAAGATATTAAAAAAAAGTTCTGGAATTGGATACAGGTGATAGCTGAACAATTCTGTGAATATACTAAAAAAATCATGAATTAGACACTTTAAAATGGTAGATTTTATGGTATGTGAATTGTATCTCAATTTTTAAAAAAAGCAACAACAGGGCTTCCCTGGTGGCGCAGTGGTTGAGAGTCCGCCTGCTGATGCAGGGTACACAGGTTCGTGCTCCGGTCCGGGAAGATCTCACATGCCGCGGAGCGGCTGGGCCCGTGAGCCATGGCCGCTGACCCTGCGCGTCCGGAGCCTGTGCTCCGCAACGGGAGAGGCCACAGCAGTGAGAGGCCCGCGTACCGCAAAAAAAAAAAAGCAACAACAAAAATAAGCACCTGAGGAAACCACAGAAAGGTGTTTTTTTATCAACTTGATTAATTCATAACCTATACTTTTTTTCAGGACTAAAAACTAGCCATTCGTTGCCGAGTTTTATTCCCACCTTTTATTCTAGTGTCTTTTCAAACTGAATATATGGGATACAAAGAACCATGAGATTTTCAGGCTGGAGAGGGTATTCGGAGATCAACTAATCCCAACACCTCATTTAAGAGATCACACATCCAGGGCAGTGACTTGCTCAAGGTTGTACAGCAAGGTGGAGACCACATCAGAACTGGAACCGACTCTTCTAACCCCCTGGCTGGTGCTCTTCCCATGCCACCATAGTAACACAACCAAATCCACAGGGCTTCATAATAGCACGTCTTCCAGTGATGAAATACTGGCTCCCCCTAAGACTAGGGAAAAGCTCTTGGAACCCTGATGTCAGAAAATCAGTATTTACTTAAAATTTAACAGTCCAAATTATTTAGTGATCGCAAAACCCTGTGATCATTAACACAATCTTCTTTTCACCAGAGAAGCAAAGCACAACAGAGCTGTAATCAAGAAACCAAGGCATGCACCTGGAAAGGCAGTTCAAGGTGAGACGGGTAGCACACTACAGAGCCCCATTTGGCCCAAACTTAAACTAGCGATGCACCCAATGAAATTCCAGCTCATGGGCCAACCACCATATCGACTCCAGTGGTATTCTGGGGGAAGGAGAATCTTTAAAGGGGGAGTAGAGAGGGAAAGTGTTATTTTCACCTCCAGTCTCTTGAAAAGTATAAATACGAATGGCCAGCAGAAAGTGAACGAGGTGGTCAGTATAAGTAAAGAGCGGCACGAGGCAGGTGAACTGTGTTGCAGAAACAGAATGTTAGGAAATGTCTCATCTACCCTCCACTTTACAAGTGAGGCCACTAAGCCTGGACCAGTGAAATCAGCCGCCCAAGGCCCAGCACCTGGTTAGCTAACAGGTCAGGGCTATCAGAGGAATAAATACAGTACAAAGACTTAACATGTCCCTTCCTCTCAGAATCTCCCCAAAGTTCCCTAACTGGCAGCAGGGTGCCAACACCTCATGCAGACTGCCTAGACAAGCCACATCTGTGATTCCCCCCTTCAGTGGTCGCCTCTCCAAACACAGATCTGCTGACACGGAGGGAACAGTGCATGGACCTGATCCCTGGCTACGTGGCTCTGGAGTCCTTTACAAGCAGCTGTCCTCAGTCCCTCAGCTCTGAGGGGGAGGGAGGGGAGGCAGATGTACCTTTCTAACTCACTCCAAAACAGTTAAGGCCACTTAATAAACACCTCTGATGCTAAGTACCTCCCCAGGGGTTAGAGTCTGATGACCTAGGTCGACAACTATCAACCTGCACTACAGAAGCCCAGAGAAACACCTAAAGAGGGAACTTCCCGGGCAATAGAGATCCCAGCAGGAGACCGTCAGGTGAGGGTGAGGCATTAAAGGGCCAGCAGGAGGAACACCCCTAAGCACACAGGCTAATCTCAGCGTGGCTAGGACTCCTGGTTCTATCAACCGCTAATTGCGGGGCGGGCGGGCTACCTGCAGTCATGGAACTTGTCTGAGCCTCGGGTTTCTTCAACTATAACATAGAGATAACAGGATCTACAGCAGACAGGATAAGGGAAAGGATTCAGCCATCAAAACAAGCCATTTAAAACACAGCACAGCCCTTAACCCAGAACTAGGGCTCAAAGAAATGTCAGCCATTGCTGTTAAAAACAAAAACAAAACCTCTATTAAGATTTTTTCTGGGAAACTAGGGAAAGAGGCCCCCAAATCCGGGTCACCTGGCTAGAATCCTAGACGCCGAGGGAATTCACCATTAGAGGGAACCATCTTCACCAGCCGGCCGACTTTACTGCGAGCATCTGTGTATAAAATCACACTGACAAAGCCATCTTCAGCACCGAGTGGAGAGATGATGTCATTAATAATCCCGTTAGTAGGGCAGGCCTCCTGCCAGGGTGTGAGCAATGCCCGGGGCCACTCGGCTTTGCAGGGCTGGGCATGTCAGCAGAGCAGTGAAAAGAGTAACGAGGAACCGTTTCTGCAGCAACACGGACAGAGGAGGCAGAGAGGAAACAGTGGCAGCAAGGGTTCTTCAGAAGCATCCACTCAGGAAATGCGGCAGATGCATAACAGTGCAAGACAGCAAGAGAGGGGTCGTGCTGGTCACAGCCATCAATATGGAGGGCCTTTTCCGGTCCAGGCTCTACAGAGGCAGTTGGCGGCTACAGGAGCAGACTCTCATGTCAAAACGCTTGAGTTTGAATCCTGGCTCTGCCACTTCCTAGCTCTGTGATCCTGGTAAAGTGGCTCAGGTTCTCTGGGCCTTACAGGGTTTTTGTAATCATCAAGCAAGTTAAGGGTTAATAATGTGTAAAGAACTTAAAGCATGCCTGGCACACAGTAAGCGCCCAATCAGTGCTAAAAGGCAAGGAAAAAACAACAACAGGGACTGACAGTAACACTTCAGTCATGCTGTGGATACCCCAAACACACTCATGCAACAACAGCATCGTTTCAAACACGCAACCTCACCGAAAACACGACAGAACTCAAAGTCTGCCTTAGAAGTCTGGGCGGAAGGTACCTGTAAATCTATCACTTCACATCCAAGCTTGCCCTCCAGAGTCAAGGACAGCATATGACAAACCAGAAAAACAAGAAAGGTAAAAGTAGGAGAATTGGCGGCCCAGCTCAAGGCCCTAACCACAGGACTCATCAGATGCAATTCACAGTTTTGCTGAACGCCAAGGCATGCATGAAGGTATGAACTAAACCAGGACCACATGAGAAACTGCCAAGCCCTGACCTTGAAAAAATGCGGAGAGCACCATGGCTGTCAAACCACAACCGACAGCTTCACCCTCCACCCCTAGCTCCTCTAAGCACCTTTACTATTGGACAACTATAACGCTGGCTTGGGGTGTCACCCCTCTCTGCTCAACTCTAAGAACCAATTCATCACAATGATGGTATAATTATGAAGCCTGTTTAAGAAGCATTGCTGCAGAGTCACTCACTCACTCCAAAATACAGTTGACTAAAGTAATCTTACCAATAAGCCTGGAATTCTTAGCCTGAATTCAGGGGGGTTCATAAACTTGGATTGGAAAAAAGAATTACATCTGGATTTCATGAGCCCCCAAATGAAATTCAGCGTTTCCCTCAATTATGAATGTAAGCAACACACCGTGATGGTATTAGCAGTACCTGCGACTCCAACAAAAGATATACTTACATAGCTTTAGAGGTGTTGGAAACAGCTCCAATACTGCTTACATTCATCAGTACCTCAAAATTAAAATATTTATTAGACCCAAAACCAAATCTTGATATTTAATGCTTTAGTAAAGAAACATATATTACTATGACACAGATTTTCAAATATATTTTTGAAATATATTTCAATATACTTGGTTCCCTTCGAGATCCCATGTATTTTATTCAATGCATTAAAACATCTTTCTGAAAAGAGGTCTACCATCTTCACCAGAGTACCAGAGGGGTCCATGGCACAAAAAGAAGGGCTAAAAGGGGCTTCCCTGGTGGCGCAGTGGTTGAGAGTCCGCCTGCCGATGCAGGGGATGCGGGTTCGTGCCCCGGTCCGGGAAGATCCCACATGCCGCGGAGCGGTTGGTCTCGTGAGCCATGGCCGCTGAGCCTGCGCGTCCGGAGCCTGTGCTCCGCAACGGGAGACGCCACAGCAGTGAGAGGCCCGCATACCGCCAAAAAAAAAAAAAAAAAAGGGCTAAAAGGATAAACACTAACTACACACAAAATAAGTGCTTTATGGGGAAGGAGCTAATCCCGCCCACTTTTCCATCACTGGCCCCTGGTGGTAACAAAATACTGGTAGATGCCTATATACATTCACAAATCAAGAAACCCAACACAACCAAATACAAATAAAAATTCAGCCCAAGCATTCCAGCTCTGGTTGACAGTCCATTTATTCCACATCGTCCACATGATAAAACGATAACAGTACAGAAGTACCTGGAAGGGCCCTGGCAACCACTTGAAGGCCACATGACACAGAAAGTATAGGCAAAGAAGGCGGTTTCCTATGGTGGTGGGACTAGGTGAATTCACCACCTCTCTGCAGTGGGAAAGAGGAGTGTTTAGGGAGCTGAATGTGGACAGTATCCCAGGCATCCGACACAGCTAAGAAAGCGTCACCTGCTATCATCTGCCTACAAACAGCAGAGGAGAGAAGCAGACATACCCCACCGGCCCTGTCTACACAACTCTGCTTACTCTCTCCCTTCCCTTATCAGTGTCTGCAGAGAACAAAATGGATATCCAGCACTGGCCCCAACACAAGTGCTACAGCCAGTCATGCTGAGCAGCACACAGCCGGCCTCGATACCAACACTAAGTAGCTCCGCAGAGTGTCAGCTTTGCTGCAGGGACACCAGGAGGCCCGTCCTTCAAGCGCCCGAGTGAACCGAGCCTGGCCTCTGCCTTCGCTGGGACGGGAGCCCTGCTCTGTCCCTCTCGCCCCCCAGCACAGACAACACAGAGGGTCTCCATCAGACCTCTCGTCACCCCCACTGCTACCACCTAGGCCACGACGTTCTTGCCTGGATGACCCCCAGCCCCAACTGGTCCCCCTCTTTTCTCTCATGCGCTGCCCATCTATTCTCTCTGGAGCAACCACCCGGAAAGGTTTAAAATGTAAATCAGATCAAGCCCTCCAGCGGCTTCCCACCATGTTAGAACAAAATCCAATTCCCTCCCAAGACCCAGAAGACCTCCTGTGATCTGGTCCTGCCTGGCCCTCACCCTCTCCCACGCCCACTTCTCTCCTCCAACAGGGCCTGGGCCAGGCACATCTTAGGGCCTTTTCACGTGCTGCTCTCCCCTGGCTACTTCCTCATTGCCTTCTGGGCTCTCTCTAATGCCACCTCTTCGGAGAGGCCTTTCCTGACTTCAGTTTCCTGCTCTCCAGAGTCACATTCTGTTCCTGTATTCTGTGTAACTTTTCTTCAGAGCACTTATCACTACCTGACATTACATTACTTTACTGCAGTGATTATCAACCCCATTTAGGGAGTGGCTTTAAAAATTGCCAATGCTTCAGGCCCCACCTAAACTAATTAAGTCAGAATTTCATGGAGTGGGCCAGGCATCTCTATTCTATAAGCCCCCCAGCAAGTGATTCTAATGTGCCGCCAGGGTTAGAACAGTGCTTCTCAAACGTTAATGTGCATATAATGCACCTGGAGATGTTATTAAACCCTCGATTCTGATTCCACGGGTCTAGGGTGGGATTTGACAGTCTGCATTTCTAACAAGCTTCCAGGTGATGCCAATGCAGCTGGTCAGTGAACCCTTCTCTGAGTTGCAAGCGTCTAAAAACCATTGTCCAGAACTTTCTGCAATGAGGAAAATGTTCTAAACCTACGCTGTCCAATGCACCTGTGCTTTATCAGCACTTGAAATGTGGCCAGGGCAGTTGAGAAACTGAAGGGTTAATTTTAGGCTACTATATTGGACAGTGCAAGTCTAGAATGTATGTGCTCCACAAAGAAAGGCATCAGGGCCTGGCCATGTGGAGGGTAAGAATCAAGGATTCTTCCAAATTCGTGGCCTGAGCAGCCCTCTGTGGATTGGCTATGAAAATCCAACCAGAGGCCTAGATGGCCACCGCCTCAGGAGCGGATCAATATTTACCTAAGGCTGGGAGGCAGATACAAGAGACTATATTGAGATCCCTCAGTAATTAAAGCATGTGGTAAGCCACAGATGACTGCCTTGGCTTCAAGACTCAACTGCACATCATCATGCAAGGCCCCCCTAACCATGGACCCAGGCACACCTGAGCACTCCCATCCCTAGGTATCCATGATTCTGGACAGTCTTTTGGTTACGGCCTCACCACGCTTTATTGCATTGATTTGTTTATAGGATATCTGTCTCTCCCACTAAGCTTCAGGTTGCTTCAAAGACAATGCATGCCTCCTGGGAATTCTGTTCCCATCACCTAGCACACAGCAGCACTTAATAAATACTGAATGAATGACAGGGCCTGGAATTCACCACGAACAGCATTAGTACTTTTACTGTTAATCACAAGAAAGAGAGAAATTGAATGGGGGGTGGGGGAGAATGGGGGATCACATAAGAAGGGATCATTCCCTCCTTGAATGACTCGAAAATTTCCAGACACCTATATCCAGATTACAGGACACAGCATAACAAGCTGGCCCTGTCTGATCCACAGAGGCTCATTTCCGAAAATAAGAAGGGACTGGGCAAGCAGATGATGTCCTTCTGACAATAAATCTAAAATCTGTTAGTCTGGGATGTGGAAGCGCTGTTTTTCAAACAAGTCACAAAGGGCTAAGATTCAGAATCACACTCTTGCCTAAAAAGTACGTAGGCCGTAGGCTGGGTTCCCACTAATAACTGCTGGGAGGGGCTTCTGGCCCCAAGGACAGCAAGGCCCCTGGGAGTCTGTGCAGCCCAGATGCTCATTCTACCCCTGCAGTTAGAACCCTGCGCTTGTGACAGCAATGAGATTTCCAAGGCAACCAAGGACAACAGAGTGGAGAATTATGGCCCGGAAGGAAGTAGATTAAATTTTAATACTCACGAGTCAACATCAAATTTATTTTTAAAAACTACATATCTGACAAAGCCAAATAAGCAAGACAGAATGGATGATGCTCTAAAGGAGGGTCTAACTATGAATATCCCACACATGTATACAATTTTTCCCTACTTTGAGAATATTTCAAAGAGCTCAGACTCAAAGAAACTGAGACAGCAATAAAAACCCCCAAAAGGGGGGGGAGGAGGGTTTTCAGATTCAGCCACAACTACTTATTTTTTTTTCCATTATTTCCAAAAACACAGGGCAGATTCCAGTTGAAGTACCAGACTTTGCTAAAATTGTGCAAAACAATTACTTCACCAAGAGAAAGCGATGATCACAAAGTGAAAATTTTAAAACACAGCTATGTGCTGACCTGCTGCCAAGACAACAAACTGGTTAAAAAATAAGCAACAGTGAACATATAGCAGTTCTCCATTCACTTACTCATTCAACCATTCCTTTCCCTTACTCCCCTCCCCCCCCATGTAAATCCCGGCTTGGGGGGCCAAACACCCTCATCAGGTTCTATGGATTAACTATCATGTAATCTATTAAAGCAGTTAGCATTTAGTAAACTGGTTGTCTACCAGGTATTGTACTGTGTATTATCTCATTAAACCCTCACAACCCTCTGAAGTAGACGGGTATTGTGATTGAGACTTTAAAGCCAAGGAAAATGAGAAAACATTAGGTATCTCACCTAAGTTCACACAATTGCCCAGTGGTGGAGTGCGAACTTGAACCCAGGTCCATCTGACAAAGGAGTAATTTAGAGAATTCAGCATTATTAAAAGTAACAGAAAGCAGCATCATTTTGGAAAACAGCATGAAACCAAGTTCAAACTCCAACTCTTCAACTTACTAGCTCTCTAACCTTGAGCAAATTAACCTCTCTAAGCTTCAATGTCCTCATGTGTAAAGCAGGGATGAGGAATAAATACAACAGATGTGAGGTTCATAGTACAGGGTAGGGATCCATTAGCTACCCACAGTCCAGCTACAGGTGTACATATCAAAAAAACCCCTTACACTTCAACTGTAGGACGATTTTTAGCAGACATAACCTATCTTGGAAATAACAGGTTCACAAACATTAACCAGTTTAAAATTAGTTTACTAATTCCATGACACATTTGTTTAAACACAGGACCAAGGACTTGAAAATTTGTCACAATACCCACTCTCATGTCTCATTTCAGTATGAAGAGCAGATGCTTGTTTAAAATCAAAACATGAGGGCATCACTGGTTAAATAAAACTGTTTCAGATTTAGTGCTCTCATAAATGTAAGCTCACAGGTACCATTATCTTAGTATGTATACTGAATTTGCTTAAAGTGAGACAGACCTGTAATGATTTGGGTTTTTTTTTTTCATTTTTGAGACTCTAACCAATTCTTGTTCTTGGATGGCAACATGGAGCAAGCCTGCAGTTTAGCAACATGACCAAATCCAGTCTCTCTTTAATCTGCTCAGTAACTGAGCTCTAGGGTAATCTCCTGCACAGCATACAAAAAGAGCTCTGGAATTACACACTGCAAACTAAAATTAATCTGGAAAGGATACGTCAATCTTAACAGCAACTCCTATTTGCCTAGCTTGCCAGCATCTGCCAGTGTTAGTAATATTTAACTGACAAACTTCAGCAGGGAAAAGAAACAGAACTTTAAACACAATTAAGCTTTCTTTTTAAGGCACTGTGTACAAAGCTTCCTTCCCTTAAAAGATATTCAGCTACCTCTTGGGCTGCAATCGTTCCATAAACATTGTTAATGGTGTATTTTCAAAACAGCGTGAAAATTTCTTCTTGCTTTTCAACCAGCACTTCTGAAAAAACTTACTACGCTCATCCCCATCTGCCTCATTTGAAGGCATAATCTTGAAGCCTTGCTAATACAGGTAGAGTTAAGTGATGTGGGATCACAGAGCTCACTACAAAAGGTTACATTCAGCTCTCCTCTACAAAAAAAAGGGGGGGTGAGGAAGGAAGGGGGGAAGAAAGCCCTATACTATACTTAAAACACTCAGAATGTTAAATCTGCTACTTTTGATTTAGCCAATTATTGACTGTTTATGTCTACAAAGAAAAAAATTTCCATTAAGGGAAAACATTCTGTATTTTTTTTCCCCAAGCAATTCCTAACAGCAGCTGCTTTGTTCAAGTCGGCAAAAACCTGAATGCTATCGCTTAATTTAAAGCTCTCTGGTGACCTCTCCTCACTCACTCTAGCCCAGTCATCTCCTTCTAAAATACCTACCATACCCCATTTTAAGAACGTTACTTGACGTTCTGGCCAAGAGGAATTTAATCATCTCTTCGACACTGGCACACGTGTGGCTGGCAAACCAGTTCCCTGTTATGAGCCAAGCACCTGATACAGTGTCTCTGACCCTCATAACCACCCTGGAAAGGATGCATTGCTAGTCTCGTTTGATAGGTAAGGAAAATGAAGGCAGAAAGGTGAGGAGCTGCCCCAAACCACAGTCGGCAGTGGCCCTGGACTCACGAACTCTGCCTGCCCTTCAGTCCCAGGCTGCTCTGACTGTCACCTAAGCTTGCGGGTCCTAAGCGCTCTCTCCGCAGGATGTGCAGGGCTTACTAGTTAGCACTAGACGATGACTTTGCACCTTGACTAAAAGCAGGCCTTTTCCAGGCTGATGGGGGAAGGGAGGCGTCCAGAGCTGCGAGCAGGTAAGACACACGTCCCCGGGGGTCAGCAATGGCCTTTGGATCGGAAGCCCGGCTCGCCCACTCCTCCCCGGGCGCCGCGCGGCACGGCGCGGGTCAGGCCTTCCTGGCTAAGGTGTGCACACCTTTCCTAGGCAGCCGGGGTCCCCCGGACCGACCCAAGAGTCGTGCAGAGCGGGTCCCGGGCACACGGGCACCGCGCCGGGCAAGCTGGGGACAGGGGCACTCCACGCGCTGAGAGGGGGACGCTGGGGGGCCGCGGGCAAGCCGACGACCCCGGCCACAGCAGCCGAGGGGTCCCCGCTCACCGCCGGCCCCGACTCTCGGGCCAAAGTTGGCGGCGCAGAGAGCGGGGGGGACGGCGGGGCTGGGTACCGCCCGGCCCGGGGCCCCGCGAGGGGAGGGGGGGGTCTTAAAAAGGCCCAAGGTAGGCAGCCGGCAGCCGTCTCTTCCGAGCCACCTCCACGGAACAAAGGGCTTGTCGCGGGCAGGGTTCGCCCAGCTGCGTCCGGATCCCGAGGAAAAGAAACTTTTCCCGGGATGCGGGAGCCGGGCCCGGGGCGGGGGCGGGCTAGCGGGGCGCGGCGCTACCTGCGGCCGGAGCCGCCCGCCCGGAGAGGCCCGCCGGCGCCGCTCACCTCCTCGATGGCCGCCACCGTGTTCCGGCACTGCGCCGTGCGCGTGGTGAAGCTCGAGGCCGTGGGCGCCTTGTAGTCTTCATGGGTCTCGGCCACGAATTCCGACACGGAGATCTGGTCCGGCATCGCCTCAGAGCGCGGGCGGCGGGCCGCAGGGGAGCCGCCGCCTCAGCCGCCGCGAGGGCTCCGACCGGCCGCTCGGACGCCGACGCCGCCGCCCTCGCCGCGCCTGCAGCTCGCCCGGCCGGCGGACAAAGGGAAGCGCCGCGGCGCGGGCCGCCGCCGCGGG
>NW_020837956.1:37137841-37274511 GCF_003676395.1 Aethalodelphis obliquidens
CCAGCCGCCGGCCCCGAGCGCCTCCCGCGGAGAGGGGCGGGTCCGGGCCGGGGGCGGTGGCCGGCCGGGCGCGGGGCGGGGCGGCGCGGAGGGCCGGGCCGCCAATCCGCGCGCTCGCCGCCGCCGCAGCCGCCGGGAAGCTGAGCCTGCAGGAAGGAAGGCGGCGCGCGCTCCGGCTCGCCGAGCCGCTTGCCCGCCGCCGCCGCGCGCCGCATTGTCTCGGCGTTCGGGCCCCCGCCGCGCGCCGGGGTTCCAGGGCGCGCCCCGCCGGGCCGGCGGGTCAGACCGGGCCGCGTCCGAGCTTCCCGTCACTCACTCCCACCCCGGGTCCGCGAGCGCGCGCGCAGGGTGCGCTTGACACCTCCCGGGCCGAGCCACCGTCCCCCTCTCTCGTCCCCGCCCCACCCCCGGTCGTGGAACCCTTCTTGGTGTCCCCCATAAATCGCCGGGAATGACCGTCCGGGCGCGGGAGAAGGTGTGAGGAGCTCGCCCCCTGCAGGACCATGCGCGCCGCTTGGCAGATGCTTCCCGCACCCCGCCCGGCAGCACCCGCCCGCCAGCTTGGGATTCGGTGACAGCCACGAGAAATGACCATAGAGTGAGTGCTTTTGTGCCATCCAATCCTCACGACCTTGTGAGGCAAGTAAAGAGATGGTTATGTATTTTACATAGAAGGAAGGCAAACGATGCTCCCGAGAGAAGCTGAGTGGCCCAGTGGGCTTCATATCCAAGTCGGAGCGCTTCCGAGGGCTTAACAGGACCCCTGGTCAGTGTCCCAGTCGTGTTTCCTATGCATTTTCCCTAAAATCCTCGGTCGTTCTCGGTTGGTTGGAAACAGTTTCAGGGTACTAGGCCAGGATCCACTCTGGGCGGATTAGAATACGCTGAAATGGTACTCCTGTAGGAAGTGGAAGGGACCCAGGGAGTGTGTGAGAGAACCAGGAG
Organism: Aethalodelphis obliquidens; assembly: GCF_003676395.1. Taxonomy (NCBI): domain Eukaryota; kingdom Metazoa; phylum Chordata; class Mammalia; order Artiodactyla; family Delphinidae; genus Aethalodelphis; species Aethalodelphis obliquidens. Next base: position 37,138,787 of record NW_020837956.1, read on the forward strand.
AACGTGCAACAAGAGAGGGCAAAGTTCATATATAACTGGCCCAGTAAAGAGTTTGAGTTAAAACAGATTTTCATTGAACGTCTTAAGGAAACTCATAATTATTTTTAAAAATCCAGCTTGCCAGGGGGAAAGAGGGTGAGGGATAAATTGGGAGACTGGGGTTAACATAAACACACTACTCTATAGAAAATAGGTAACTAACAAGGACCTACTGTGGAGCACAGGGAACTCTTCTCAATACTCTGTAATGACCTATGTGGGAAAATATTCTAAAACAGAGTGGATATATGTATAACTGATTCACTTTGCTGTACAGCAGAAACTAACACAACGTTGTAAATCAACTATACTCCAATAAAAAAATTTTTTTAATCCAGAAGTTCTGAAGACGCTGGTCCAATAGAATCACACCCCATAACTCTATACCAGGCATGTGGCATGGTTTCTGTAGCTGCCAGCAATAAACCCAAGAGAAACTTTACAAAAACCTTTTGTGCATCTGAAAAGGAGGAAGTGTGAGAGACGTTGGAAATTCAATACGTGAGACAAAGCAGTCTCCTGACACTGAAGGACAGTGGACCAATCTTTTTTAAGCTCCCTTGTAAGAATTTGCTATATGAGGTGGCAGCATGGGTCAGACATTATGTATGGCCTTTGGTATTTTAGTAACATTGCATATGAAATTTCGCTTTCTGAAATAACTGTATTAGTGGATAGCTTTTATAACTACACTAGGCAATAAGTTACCGTTGTTAAAACTGTAGCATCTCTGCTTCTATCTTCCCTGTATGTTTTTTCACCCTTTCGGTGTCTTTGGTGGTTTCCTCTATTTGCAGCCTTCTACAATTCAAGTCCTATAGATAATACTTATATTAATGCACCCTTTCCTACACCAGGCAGATTCTGTTCCCTCCTAGGTAGTTTTCTAGCTACGGTTTTGTTGTTCTTCTTATCTTGGGTAAGTTTTCAAGTCTTGATTTTTAGAGGACTAATATCTATCAGGCTATGGATTTAAGGATTTAAGAAGAGAAAGTAGTGTTTTTCCTTGACATCTAGTACAGCATTAACCAGACTGATCCAGACTTCTTCTACAAGGACCAAGTTAAGCTTCATGTTCTTTATTCTCTTTATGTGCAGCTACTGTCTTTTTTTTTTTTGTAGTTTAATAGTATTTTTACAGAAACCTTTGGTAGCCACAAAAATAAAATTGCAAAGCTGCATTGCGTTATACAAGTAGATGCAAAGGTTAGTGGAAAGCAAGTCATCACCAAGTCCACTGCAAAGAGAACATCTGTGATAGAACACCAAAGCAATTTATTCATCCAACCATCACTGAGAATCTCAAAAAACCTTGCATAGCACAAAAGCCTGGGATTAAAGCAAGATCAGAATAAAACGTAGCTAATGGGTCTCTGAGATTAATATAATGAGAATGAGTAGTTTCCAACAAATAATAATAAAACAAAAGTTGAATGTGGATCAAGAAAACATTATAAACACACACTTTTTTTTTTTGGATTCATGAAGAAAAGAAGAACATGATGGGAAAACCATTATAGGTCTATATACCCCTTTACCTAGAACTTTAAAATCTAAATAGCTCTGAAAAATATAAAGTTAAAAAAAAAAACTATTTTCATGGTAAAATGATCTGAAATGAATTGACATGTGACTATTTACAGTCTTGCTTATCCCACTTCATATGAATATTTATGTTTTAGTGCAAACTATAAATGTGCTTGCTTATGGAGTATTGCCCCTGACCCCACTGGGGGTGACTCAAAATATCTAGTGTATGTGCTGTATTAACTCTCTAGAATCTGAAAAATTCTAAATTCTATACACATCTGGCCTCAGGGGTTTCAGATAAGAGGTTGTAGACTTGTATTATTTTAAAAAAAGAAAAGAAACATCGTGTTGCCTTGTCATTTCTAGGAAAGAGGAAAGAAATCGTGTTGACTTGTCATTTCTAGGAAAGAGGAAAGAAATCCTCTTCTCAAAAATGGGATTTTCAGCAGCCCATTGAGATTGGCCAACAGCCCATTTTCCAAAGGAATTTTCTGCCCCCAGTAGTTCTCAAGAACCTGAGATTTTTCACTCTCAAATCAAGTTTTAAAATATGTTCTTAACTCTGAAATTTGCTTGAGGGTTGGTTGGTTTAACACAAGACTTATCCAGTTCACTTGCTATTAATTTGTAAATGATTACTCTTGGAATGGAGAGATCTGTGTCTGAAAAGAACTATGGTAAACGGTGTAATTAAATAGAAAAACAACGAGAAGAAACACGCCAGTGATGTGAACATGTAAGCATAATCAGAAGCTTCATTTCCATGCTTAACAAGATTCACCCTAAGACAGTGTTGCTGAAGGGACCAATTTATCCCCAAAGTGAGAGAAGTTTAAATACACTTAGCACAGTGATCTCACCTTAGTACTCTAGGGGAAAAAAATTAGCATGCAGAAAGTATTTTACAAATGAAAACTTTGGTTTTGATGTCAGCTTTGCTTCTCTGTGACTTTGAATAAGTTAATTAACCTCCCTGGACTCAGCTCATTTGTAAAATGAAAGCAGCTGGACTAGCTAATTTTGAAGACTCCTTCCCTGTGCAGGCATCTCATCATTCCATGATCCACGTTTTATGTTTGTTTGGTCACAAGAGGGAATTGCTACAAGGGCCATATTCCTACTGAGAAAATCTAATCATTGGTCCTAGACACTTGAGAGTAAGCATGGTTTTTTTTTTTTTGAATTTATTTATTTATTTTTAATTAATTAATTTATTTTTGGCTGCGTTGGGTCTTCATTGCTGCGCATGGGCTTTCTCTAGTTGCCACAAGCCAGGGCTACTCTTCGTTGCGGTGCACGGGCTTCTCATTGCCGTGGCTTCTCTTGTTGCGGAGCACGGACTCTAGGCACGCGGACTTCAGTAGTTGTGGCTCATGGGCTCAGTAGTTGTAGCTTGCGGGCTCTAGAGCGCAGGCTCAGTAGTTGTGGTGCACGGGCTCAGTTGCTCCGTGGCATGTGGGATCTTCCCGGACCAGGGCTCGAACCCGTGTCCCCTGCATTGGCAGGCAGATTCTTAACCACTGCGCCATCAGAGAAGCCCAAGAATAAGAATGTTTTAGATGACATTGAGGGCTAATTTCCGAGAATGTTATCATTTTGTTAAGCTGGTAGATTTAGATGACAAACTGATTTATTCATAGCTAACTTCATATTAAGATATCAATATTTGAGGTCTGTTCATTTTGTTTGTTTGAACAAAGCTCTTTCTATCGGAGATATTCTGATTACTGAACTGCAAAAGTCAGTTCTAGATGAACGAGGTATAATCTACTGCACTGGAGGCAGCTCACGCTGACTCCAGAGAGCTGACTGCTAAATTTCCAGAGTTTTGCAAACTGTAGATTGTATCTGTACGGCAGAAATACCACTATAATGGTGCGCTGCTACACATCTTTTCCTAACTCTACGTTCTGGCAGCTTGAAATCGTCCACAGTGGGAGTATTTACACCAGTGCAACTGGCAAATGTAAAAAATCAAGACTTTATTTATTGTTTTGTTGATTGTCTAAGCTTAATAAAGGGATCAAGAAAATGTTAAAAATGCAGATTTCAAAGCTCAGAAATAGGGGGTTCTAAATCAGAACATACTGTACAGCACAGGGAAAAAACAAACAAAAAAAGAAATAGGGGCTTCTGCAGAGAGGAATGAGCACAATTGTCACTCCCTTTATTTACACCTTTCAGTGGCATCACCTTGCCCAAAAAAAAAAAAAAAAATGGAGATTAAACTTAAAAGTGTGTCATGTCTGTAGCCTTTACATTGTGAGTAATGAAAATATTGGAGGTAATATTCTTCCAGTATTTGCAAACTGTCATATGATTCAGCAAAGAGGGCACTCATGTCATTGACAGATGAGTGAAATTACTGCAGGCATCTTCACGGCTTCACTTTGGTCTTACTCATTAACATAAAAATGTTAACCAGCATTCATGTTGGAACTACACTCATTTGTCAATGACATGAGGAACTTCTCTGCCGAACTGGATAATAATCAAGCATTTATTTGTAGTCTTATTTTGTCAAGTCATGGTTGAATTGCAAACACTGATTGGCTATGAATACAAGAGTTGGGCAAAAATCAACAGAAGTGTTCTGTGAAAATCAATGAGCTCTATGGAATTTATAATAAACAGGATTGTATAATTTGTTATTACTTACAAATTGGGTGCTATACATCCTTTATAGGATTAAATGAAAATAAACTTACGTATGTATGTACACAGACATTTTTTGCAGAGCAGGTTGTTAAACATTTACCAGCCCACTGCTGAGTATAATTGTATCTTCCCTGCCAAGAGGCAGAACATTAGACCTTCCCACTCTGAGTCATGCTGATGGACTAAAGCCCACATAGGACAAAACCTCCACAAACTGGACTGTACATGCAAAGGCAACTTGCATTAATAAAAATTCTTAGAGTAATTAAGAAAATGCCATTTGTTGTTTTCAAGTACTTAGAACAACACAAACCAGGGCCAACAGAGGGTGTGGACTGTTTTAATGAAAAAGCAAAAGTTTAATTAGCAGTCTGTGTGCAAATAAATTTTGCTGAAGTTTTTAAAGAGTGCTTGCAATAATTTATTTTCTTGAGTCAAATCACTCTCTTCCCCTCCATTTAGACCGATTCTTAGGTTTTGTAGGACACCCTCTTAGGTGGCCCAGCAGGCCACTTGTGCATGGTCCCTGCACTGAAGACCTCCAGTGGTTCCCTATTGGCCACAGGATTAAGTTTAAATTCACAATGTGTCCCAGGCTTCTTCCTAACTCCCTTAACTGTTCCCTTCTCCCAGCCAGGTTGGCAAACCATAGCCCAGGGACCAAAGATGGCCTGCAGCGTGATTTTGTACTGCCCCTGAGGAGAGAATGGTTTTAACATTTTTTAATGGTTGAAAAACATCAGCAGAAGAACGGTATTTTGTGACACATGAAAATGATATGAAACTCAAATCTGAGTGTTCATAAAGTTTTATTGGCACCCAGCCACACCTGTGCGTTTACATATTATCCGCAGTGGTGGTGGAGTTGAGTAGTTGCAACCCACATACCTAAAATGTTTAAGTGCTATCTGGCCCTTCACAGAGAAAGTTTGCTTACTGCGCTCTAACCTCACCAAGCTTCTCATTTTTCCCAGCTCACAGAGCCCTTTTGTGCTGGGCATTAACACGGTTCTATGCCTTTAATCTGCTTCCTAGGGGTCAAGTCCTCACTCAGTACCGAAGGCCTCTCAAGCTTTCCCACCGCTCCAGCCTCATTCCCAGGCACCCACCGCCCAGCAACCCTAACCACGCCAGGCCACGCCTAACTCTCGCTCTTCTCTTAACCCTAAGTATTTCCTCCTCCGCGAGCCCCTTGGCCTGGAGCACGCATCCTCTTGCCCATCTGACAGACTTCTGGCCATCTTTCAGGGTCAAAACCAGACCTCTCCTCCATGAAGTCCCTTCTGAATAATCTAGGCAGAGTCAGCCGTCTCCGCCTCTCTGCTTCCACAGTGCTTTAGACATATGTCCAGGGCTTTTGCTAGGAAACGAAGTGCCCGTTTCCACATCCTAACACGCTGGGAAAGGTCTCCTGCCTTTCCTCCATCCTGTGCTCCGCACCACCCTCTCTCTTCTCATCGGGGTGTGGAGCAATCATGTTAGCCAAACAATGAGTCAGGCAAGATGGGAGCTCTCATTTCGCTGAGCTGATAAGCCTTACCTTCACTCTGGAAAGAAAATGCTTCAGCTCTCCCAAAGCACTGGATGCTTCCGTTACAGAAAGTTTCACATTATATCCTGACCAGAGCATTTGTTTTCTCGTCTCACCGACATCATAGACTAGGCTTCTGGGGGAAAGGGGCCCGTGTTTTATTTATCTTTGCACCTCCAGCTCCAAAACACAGGGCACGCACACAGTAGGTGCCCAATAAATGTGGATTGAATTGCTTGGAGGTGCTTCTCTTCCAACACACAAAATGAGAGAAGACATATCCATTCAATGTAAGGAAAATCCGCAGGTTTGAGAGATGCAGGGGTGGCACACTCGGCTTTTCCTCCTCTGTCGGCTTGAGTAAAGATGTGCTTGTAGAGAGAAGTCAAGCCTTGGGGATGGGAGCAGGTTGCTTGATGACCTGACCTCTTCAGGGATTGAAACAGTCAGCCCTCCTCCCTTGATATCAGTACTGGAAGCCTTACTGCGTGGCTGGTTTCCACCTGCTGGTGGAGTGACTTCGCCCCATGTGAACTGAGGCTCTCTGTCCCCTCAATCCTTGCTACTCAAACTGTGGTCCCTAGACCAGCAGCATCAGCATCACTGATGCTGGGAGCATGGTAGAAGTGCGGAGTCCTAGACCTACTGAGTCAGAGTCTGAACTTTCACAAGACCCCCAGGTAATTTTTTGCACTTTAAAATTTGAGAAGCAGTTTTCTAGCGTAGGTGAAGGATACATACACCACAAGCAGGAACTTAGCTTTCCCATCCTGTCAGAAGCCCCAAATATGTCAACTATACTGTACTAATGGGACTTGATAAAACCTAAAGGGTTAAGGTTCTTTCTAATGCTGAGATTCGTGAAGGTTCCTTTCGGTTCTAAAGTGCCACGCTATCATCCATTCTGTCTAGTTGCTGCTGTACTCCATTGCTCGGTAGTTCAACCGTCACTTACTAACTACCTACTGTATGTCAGCCACTGTCCCCCAAGCTAGGATGTAGCTGTGAACAAGCCAGAAAAGGTCACTGCTGTTATCAAACTTAGATTCTAGCAGGGAAAGGCAGATAGTAAGTAAATACATAAATAAATTAATTTCATGTGAGTCCCATCGACAGGCATGGAACAGGTGATGTAGTAAAGAGTGTCTGGGGTGGGTGAGGAGTAGAAGCATTAGGGCAATCAGGAAAGACTTCCTGGAGAAAGTAACATTTGAGCTGAGTCCAGGATGAAAAGAAGGAGCAGGTGAGCATATTACAAAAGCACAGTGAGTGCAAAGTCCCAATGCAGGAACTGGGTAGACATTTAGAGAAAAAAGTTCACAGCAGCTGGGATGTTGCGAGGGAAACATCAACATCAAAAAAAAAAAAAAAAAGAGAGAGAGATGAAGTAAGGTGATGATGAAGGTGGATGGGGACAGATCACATAGAGCCTCAGAATCTTCGTGATTTTCCTGCACAAGAAGGATGGGCAGAGTTTGCTTTATACTTAAAAATGAAAAAGATCACTGGCTGCTTTTGGAAAAATGATTGTAGGCAAGGGTAGAGGCAAAGCAGTTGGCTAAAACACTATTTAGCAATGGATAAATTGGACTTCATCAAAATTGAAAACAGTGAAAAAAAAATCCACAGGTTGTGGGAAAGTATTTGCAAGTAAGATATCTGGTAAGGGACTTGTATCTAGAATATAGAACATAAAACTCTTAAAACTCAATAATGAAATGACAGCCCAATGAAAAAAATGAGCAAAGGGTCTGAATAGACATTTCTCCAAGAAAGATCTACAAATGGCCAAGAAGCACATGAAAAGATGCTCAACGTTATAGTTATCAGAGAAATGCAAATCAAAACCACATTGTGATACTACTTCAAACCCACTAGGATAGCTATAATAAAAAAGATAATAACAAGTGATCTGAAGATACGGAGAAACTAGAACTTTCATACACTGCTGGTGGGAATGTAAAATGGTGCAGCCACTAAGGAAAACAGTCTGGCAGTCCTCAAAAGTTTAGACATAGAGTTACCAAATGACTCAGCAATTCCACATCTAGGTATATACCCGAGAGAAATGAGGGCACATGTTCACACAAAAACTTGTTCACAAATGTTTATTGCAGCATTATTCATAATAACCAGAAAGCAGAAACAACTCAAATGTCCAACAACTGATGAATGGGTAAACAAAATGTGGTAAATTCATATAACGTGTACTAGTTTGCTAGGGCTGTTGTAGCAAAGAACCACAAACTGCGTGGCTTAAACAGAAACCTATCATCTCATGCTTCTGGAGGCTAGAAATCCAAGATCAAAGTTGTGGCAAAGTTGATACCTTCTGAGGTCTGGGAGGGAGAATCTATCCCATCCCTCTCTCGCATCTTCTGGTGGATTGCTGTCAGTCTTCAGTGTTCCCTGGGGTGTAGAAACAGGACTCTCATCTCTCCCTTCATGTTCACATGGTATTCATCTTGTGTACATATCTCTGTGTTCAAATGTCCCCTTTTTATACAGACATTGATCATACTGGAGGAGGGACCCACCTAGTCCATAGGGCCTCATCTTAACTAATTATATCTGCTATGATTCTATTGATATTTCCAAATAAAGTCACATTTTGAGGTATTAGGGGTTAGGATTTCATCATAGGAATTTGGGGGGAACACAAATCCCTAAAATAGTGGAATAGTCTTCAGCCATAAAAAGGAATGGAAGTAGACTGACACAGTCTATTACATGGGTGAGGTTTGATAACATTATGCTACGTGAAAGATGCCAGACACAGAAGGCCACGTGTTGTATGATTCCACTTATATGAAAAATCCAGGATATAGAAATCTGTAAAGACAGAAAGGAGGGTGTCTGTAAAGACAGAAAGGAGGGTGATAGTTAAAGGGTACATGTTTCTTTTTTGGATGATGGGAAAGTTCTAAAATTGTGGGGATGGTTGTACAACTCTGTGAATATGCTAAACGTCATTGAATTGTACACTTAAAATGATTGAATTGTATGGTATGTGAATTATATGTCAGTAAAGCTGTTACCAAAACAAAACACAAATTAGTGTCATAAAAAGTGTTAAAGACTAAAAAAAAAAAGTGTGACTTCTAGGGTTCATGTCCAAAATTCAAATCCTCCAACCTTCTGTAACCTTGAGCAAATTGCTCTGGGAGCCTTAAGTTCTCCACTGGAAAGATGGGGATATGTAAAAGGAGTCACTACTACTCATCTAGCAGGACTGTTCAAGAATTAGAGATTATCTAGGTAAAAACACCTGGCGCACAGTAGTTGCTCCCTAAAAGCTATTATTAGTGATACATTTCACCCTTGAAAACATAGTGTGATTCCATCACAGATAAATCTTTCTTTGGGTAATTTATTTTTCTAAATTGTCAAACAAGGCCTTTTTAATGCCCCTTCAGGAAGCAAACTCCCAAAATGGAACTACGACTTGGGAGAAAAACATACTCCTTCACATTATTCATGCCACAGGAGGACCCAATTCTGTGCTGCTTTTCTGCCTCTGACACCTCTGCCTGGCTTTTGTTTTTATTCCTTGAGCTGATAATTGAAGCTGTCAGAGAAGGCTTACACTGCTCAGTGTTTCAGTGACACATTCCAGCTGGGACTGAAGAGCACGTTGCTGAGTTGAAGAAAGAGAGTGAAGCTTCCTCAGGAAGGAGCTCACCCTCGAGGCAGTGGGGGATTTGAGCATCCGGGCTGTTGGGTTATTAATTTTGTGTCCAGGAGGGTTTTGTGGCGCATCCGTTTGAAGGGATGGACCCAAGTCAGCGTGAGTCTGAAGAGCGGAATGAATACAGAAAGACTTGAGAACAAGTCTCTGAAATGCCACCAGTCTCAAGCATTTCCTGAGGCTTTATAGAGAAAATCAGAATCAAATCTTGCTCTGGCCGTGAGTCAGATGTCTCCATCACAATGCCCGGAGCCCTAAGGTCAAAAAATATAAAAGATGCCACTCAAAGGCATTAAGCGGCACTCATGGATGGTGTACCGTGTCCCAGGCCCTGTCTGTGCTGGACCCTGGGAATACAGAGATGATGGTGAAATGGTGTCTGCAGAGGCACCTGGTTTCATGCACAGAAGCAAACAAACGCCCTTCATAGAGGCATTCTTCAGTCAGTGGAAGAGCAGCTCAAGGTCACACCAGAGTACCTCTGACCTGGTGCCACGCGATCTGGGTGTCAAGTCCCAGGGAAACCTCCCCGATAATTACATTTTCTCCCAACTCTCTAGACAGTCCATTTATTCCATCCTGTCACTATGTTCCAAACATGTCCTATCTAAACAATCCTACGGTTATGATTCATAATCCCAGCAGATGCAGCCTTATTTAGAACATCTCATTCAGAGATGACGTTCTCATAAACTTTGAGGAAATGGAGAATGGCTGACAAAATCCCCTACCTCTGCACCCTGTCCTAGTGCCGCTTCCTTCCCCCAGAGCATTCCTGCCTATTGTCCCCATGTCACCCTGTGGCCACCCGGGTCAGCGTGGTCTCCTCCTCGTGGTGGTCACTGCTTGCCTGTCAGGGGTGCAGGGGGAATGACCATGGGCTGGCCTGCCCCCCTACCAGTGCCCCATGACTCAAAAGCACTGCTGTTGTTTGCCTCATCACAAGAATTTCCAGGGACCCTTTAAAAAAATCCAGATTCCAAAATAATAATAATAAATAAAAATAAAAAGGAGAACATTCTCCAAAAAAAAAATCTAGATTCCAGAAGGCCCTACTCTAGACCCACTGAATCAGTCTTCAGGAGAGAGGCCTGGAATTTTAGATTTTTAATACGCGCTCTGGGAGATTTTAGATAAAGCAAGTTTGGGAAGCTTTATGTAGCATTGTAGAGGAGAAACCCCGAACAAAAACTTTTGGATTTCTTTTCAAACGCATGCATGTGTCAGGGCAAATCCTAGAGGGGAGGTTTTAAGTCAGCAAAGCCCCCTTCACAGACCATTAATTTCAGCCCTCTGGACAACGCCTGACACGATTCTGATCTGAGAGCAAAACCGTTCCCACGGCATCTGAAAATGCCCAATGTACATTCTGAAAGGGCTTACTTAACTGGCACTCAGGGAGGGCTTGGTTCGCCTGTAGGATTTGGAGCTGTGAATATTTCCTGCCTCTAAGCAGAAGCAATAACCCTTAGTCATGTAAGAGGCCTAGCCATGGCTTTAAACAGAGACTTCATTTTCTCAGCTCTGTGGAATTCCCATTGTCTGCGAGGCTGTGTGTATGACTCTCTTTGGAAAGGGGTTGTGAGTTGTTTTCTAAGGCCTTTTAACCTGAGCGGGAGGCAGCGTTGAACGAACTGCTCAGGGCAGCCCTGGTCAGACATCAGATGAGCCGTGGCCAGTGCCTCTGGGTCTGGAGTCAAGGACCTTTCCTCCAAGGGTTCCTTTCTCTGTTGTTGTTTTTAAACGAGGGCTACACCCTGGCAACGTGCTCACCAGCGTCCCTTCCTTCCTCCCCTGGACGCTTCCCCCTCTGTTCGAGGTTCGCAGCCAAAGCTGACCTCACCGACTCTGCATCGCGTTTTGGTGAGGCCCTCTTGCAGATGCCAAGAAGTGGGCTGTGCTGTTTGCTTAGGCCCTGCTCAGATTTTCCATCAGGCTCTGAGCACAGCAGCTCTGGGCCTGGGCTTCCAGGCTCCACCAGAGTCCTGTCCTGAACTGGGTAGAGCCCCGAACTCTAGGGCTGGTCAGAAGGCCACACAGGGCCAGACCTCTGGAAACGGGGTCAGGCACACTGGCTCAGTTGGAGTCATTACACCGGAGACAGGACCCAGCAGAGGAATGACTGAGGGGTTTGATGGGAGCAAAGGCAGCTGATCAATGCCTCCTTTGTGCCCCGCTCCATAAAATGACACCGCAATCCAGCCCGGAGCTCTTAGAAGCAAAGAGCACATCTTATAGACCTCGAATCGGATAGAACGGTGGACATGCTGAACAGGATAGGACTGACTCAGATGGGTTGAGTAGGGCCTCAGAGCCCACCTGGCTTGCAGACTGAACAAGTGGTCCTTACACTTCTTGAGTGTAAGAGTCCCTCACAGAAAGACACCTCACTTCCTTGCTCAGAAAGGCTAATCCGAAGCCGTAGAAAAGATGGTTTTCTTTGATCAAGGCCCCAGGGCACAACAACCCAAATAAAAGGATAATTCACTTCATGGTTCTATTCATCTAATTTGCTCTTCTTTTTTTTTTAGAAGATGTTGGGGGTAGGAGTTTATTAATTAATTAATTTATTTTTGCTGTGTTGGGTCTTTGTTTCTGTGCGAGGGCTTTCTCTAGTTGTGGCAAGCGGGGGCCACTCTTCATCGCGGTGCGCAGGCCTCTCACTATCACGGCCTCTCTTGTTGCGGAGCACAGGCTCCAGACGCACAGGCTCAGCGGCCATGGCTCACGGGCCCAGTTGCTCCACGGCATGTGGGATCCTCCCAGACCAGGGCTCGAACCCGTGTCCCCTGCATTAGCAGGCAGATTCTCAACCACTGCGCCACCAGGGAAGCCCCTAATTCACTCTTCTTTTTCATCTAGCTGTCGAAACAGAAACTGCATCACCATCCTAGATTCTTCCCCTGCCTCATCTCACACGTCCAGTCAGTCACCAGATCCCGATGACTCCACCTGTTTGATACACACATAGTTGTCCCCTTCCCCTCAATTCACTCCTCATCCCTCATTCATTCATCCCTCATTCATCCCTCATCCCGTTCTTCATCCCTTTTGTGCATGAAGAACGGACTTTATAACAAATCCTCCCATTTCCAGTCCAGACACCTCACCAACCCCTCCTGTTTGCATGGGTACCAGGATTATCTTTCCAAAATGACCTTTTAAAAACGCAAATCCAGGACTTCCCAGGTGGTGCAGTGGTTAGGAACCTAATCTAATTTCCCATCAAACCTCACATATATCCAGAGATGCAATCACACTTGACTCATTCGTTCATTCGAGTTCCTGTTGTGTATCGGATCCTGTGCTGGGCTCTGATAATCCAGTGGTGAGAGTGAGGTACCCACAGTCCCTGATCCCCTAGAGCAGACAATCGAAGGCGGAGGACAGACTTTGAACAAGAAAGTCCAATCAAGTTCAATGGGTGCTTTGCTAGAGCAGAGCAGACGGACATCACCTGGCCTAGGATGTAGGGCAGGCCCCTGATCCAAAGGAATGAGTAAGAAACAATGGATGGAAGTTGGAAGTTGGTGGTGAGAGCCAGTGTGTGCAGAGAGTCACAGGTGAGAGCTCTGGGTGCTTTTAAGCACCTGAAGGGAAGAGGGGCCTACGAGTGCTGAGAGAGAAAGCTGGCGAGGCAGCGGGCTTCTTGGTCATGGAAGAGCTCAGAAGATTCCATGGTAAGGACTTTGTGACTTTACCTAGGGGAATGGAAAGCCACAGAACCATTTTAAGCAGACTTTATTTTTGAAAGGTCCCTCTGGCTGAGTTTGGGGAATGGGTCCAACCATCAATAGCGCCCCAAAGTGCTGTGCATTTCTGCACAGTTGCATCTTAGCGTGAGCCTTTCCATTTCTCTAGGATGCCCGTGGGCTCTTGTCTACTCAGTGAGTTCTATCTTTCAAAACTCAGCTCAGGGGACTTCCCTGGCAGTCCAGTGGTTAGGACTCTGCACTTCCAATGCAGGGGGCCCGGGTTTGATCCCTGGTTGGGGAACTAGGATCCCACATGCCGTGTAGTGCAGCCAAATAATAATAATAATAAATTCAAAAACTCAACTAAAAAATCCTTAAAATTCACAGACCAGCCTTCACCCTCTCCCCAGGCGGAGTTGGGCATATCTCCATCTTTGCTCCCAAGGTCTGCTGTTCATTATCCTATTACAGTATTTTTCGCATCGTGTGTCAGTCCCCATCACTAGGCTGTGTGTTTACAAAGGGAATCCAGGCTGTTTTCCTGCTCTCCTTTCAGCTTTACATCCCTAAGGCCTAGCACGTAGTAGTTGCTTTAAACATGTTCTTTGAATATTCTTCGAATGGGTGAATTTACACCAGGGGCAAGAAGTACAGAAAAGCTGAGATTCAAGACTTCCATGACTCCCTCCATATTACCTCCTTCTCTCCCCACTGGAGGTCCCATTTGTCCCAAATCCAGAAATCTCACAGGGTTTGCCCTTCCCTGGATGTTTCTCTGTTTTCCTTGCAGTACATTTCAGCAGACAGGCTCCTGAAGGAAAGGAGAGCTCTGCAGGTTCCTCACAGCCTTCTGCGATGTGGCAACCCTTGACCTTGTACCTAAGTTTGGGCAAAGGCCTGATCAGGAAGTCAAACTTAAAATTGGCTTCATTGAAAGGGCCCAGGGCAGGTTGTACAGTCTGTAACTCAGGGGGGCCCCTTCCTGGCAGTCACCACCATGCTGCATATTGATTAGGCTATTTGAGGGGCGGGGGCAGGGGGGGCAGTAGTATCTTCAGAAGGGGTACCTTTTCCGACCACACAATGGCTCTGTGTGGGCTTCATAAACGAGGAGTAGGGCTTTGGTGAAGAGGCTAGAAACTTGGTTTGGTTGATTATTTGTTTATTATTTGTAAGTAGCTTCTAGCAGTCTGTAGTCAGGATTGATTGATGTGAGAAGGAGGTTTGCTCTTTTGGAAAGGGTCTTAACGTGAGTCGGGCAGAGGTGTTTGATTCGCAGCACCTGCCTCGCAACGGGGCCTGGGGCTCTGGAGTCTTGCAAGCAGTAAACACCTTTGCTGAGGTTACAAGTGAAACTCACTGGTGAAAACTGAGATACGGTCACTAATTCAATTCTTATTTATTCACTCAACATAATTATGGAGCATCTTTGAGGGGCCTGGCCCTTTGCCATTTACTTTACATGTGTTATGTCTTCACCAAGCCCTTGTCATACAGGTATCGCCATTCCCCTTGCCCAGCTTATACTCTAAACGGGAAAGGTCATGAGAATTCCCTGGCGGTCCAGTGGTTGGGACTCTGCACTTTCACTGCCAAGGGCCCAGGTTTGATCCCTGGTCAGGGAACTAAGATCCCGCAAGCTGCACAGTGCGGCCAAAAAAAAAAAGAAAAGAAAAGAAAAAAAGAAAAAAAAATGAGAAAGGTCATGACATGTGCTTAGATAGAGCCACACGTTTAGGACACTATGGAACTGGGATTCCAGCCTGGGCCCTCTCCCTCCAGGGACTTAATCTCTCCCAGGGGAGACAGAACATATAGAGAAATACCCATGATCTGCGAGAGAATGTAACACTTGGTCTCCAAAGGGGTGCCTATGACGTTTCTGGGAGGTTAGAGGTGGGAGAGACCCTTTTTGGTCACCAAGATGTGAGATGGCTTTCTGGAGGAGGTGGCATTGGAAATAGACTCGGTAGGATTTGGATATCCAGAAAGGGGATGAGACCCCTTCTCTCTACCATCCTGAGATGACGGTCCTAAAAACTGCTCTGGAGCTTTAAGCCTTAAAAGGATGCAAACATCAGGTGGTGGTAAAAATGAAGGGATGAGCCCAAGATTTAATTATCGAGCATCTCTCTTGGTACAGGCCCATGAGAAAGCACACAAAATGTCATGGCCCCGGGACTTCCCTGGTGGTCCAGTGGGTAAGACTCCACCCTCCCAGTGCAGGGGGTCCGGGTTTGATCCCTGGCCGGGGAACTAGATCCCACATGCATGCTGCAACTAAGAGTCTGCATGCCACAAGGAAGATCCTGTGTGCTGCAACTAAGACCTGTCACAGCCAACATAAATAAATAGAAATAAATATTTTTTAAGAAGTCATGTCCCTGGGGCTTCCCTGGTGGCACAGTGGTTAAGAATCCGCCTGCCAATGCAGGGGACACAGGTTCGAGCCCTGGTCTGGGAAGATCCCACATGCCATGGAGCAACTAAGCCCGTGCGCCACAACTACTGAGCTTGTGCTCTAGAGCCCGTGAGCCACAACTACTGAGGCTGCGTGCTGCAACTAACAAAGCCCACGCGTCTAGAGCCCGTGCTCCACAACAAGAGAAGCCACTGCAATGAGAAGCCTGAGCACCGCAACAAAGACTAGCCCCTGCTTGCCGCAACTAGAGAAAGCCCGCATGCAGCAACGAAGACCCAACGGCAGCCAAATAAATAAATAAAATAAGTTAAAAAAAAATTTTAAAAGTCATGGTCCCTGCCCCAGTGGCTAGCAATTTAAGAGGCAGACAAATGGCCACAGACCATACAAGCCTGCTCAAGGTAGCGGGGCATCGGATTAGCAGAGGAACAAGCAGGAGCCGAAGTGACGTTTGATTTTCTCTTCAGAGGCAATAAAATATGAAGCGCATTCTTTGGCAGCAACCGGAAAGGCAGATCGCTGGCTTTTCGTAATTCTTCGGAGTCTTGTGGCATGTCAGTTATCACAGCAGTGTTTGCAGCAGAGACCTTGCGTTGGGGCCGGGGAGTGGGCAAAATGAACTGTGGTCGGAGCATTAGAGCTTGTGACCCAGCGCCTGGCGGTCAAGCTGTTCTACCTCTTCCAAGAAGCGTTCAGTTAAAAAGCCCGCCTGGCATATACTCCAGGGCTCTCGTGGGAAACGATCGCTCACCTTTAGGCATCTGTTGTACATGAAACCAATTATGGAAATGTTTCTAATGTGGAGACGATATTGTTATGAGCGCTATTTTACTGTCCAGTGTGTTTATGTGCCTGAGGTTAGTTCCCTGCGATTCACATTTATTATGCTTCCAAAAATACTTCTCACAGAGGATCCCTTTCAGGTTTACTTCATAGCCATCTAGCGAGTCGGGTTTAACGTGTGAGTCATAGGATCGTGATGGCATCCCTTCCTGGTAAATAACCTCATACAATTGATAGATCTTCTAAAAAGTAATAACTTTGTACTCATTAGGATGTTGGATATGTGTTCTTTTTTTATTTAGTGAGTCTACAATCTGTGAGGCAGGGTTTTTTTGTTTGTTTGTTTGTTTTTGCGGTACGCGGGCCTCTCACTGTTGTGACCTCTCCCATTGCGGAGCACAGGCTCCGGACGCACAGGCTCAGAGGCCATGGCTCACCGGCCCAGCCGCTCCGCGGCATGTGGGATCTTCCCGGACCGGGGCACGAACCCATGTCCCCTGCATCGGCAGGCGGACTCCCAACCACTGAGCCACCAGGGAAGCCCTAGGCAGGGTTTTTATTCCTGTGTGAGAGATGAGGAAATTGGCTCAGTGAAATAAAGTTATTTCCAACGTCCCCAACTAGCGAGGGGCACAGTGGGGACAATGAACTTGGGTTTGCCCAGCTCCAACACCTGTGCTCTCCTAGGACAGTGGGTGCCTTTTTGTAAACTGACTTCTCTGTCAGACTCTGGCCACCCGGGGCCACCGTCAACCTTCAACCTTACACCTTCCACGCCGACTGGTGCTAAAGAAGTTGTCCTTTACATTTCTAGGAATAGGAGGCGTATCGTCAAAACTAAGCCAACTCCAAATCACACCTTTCCTGCCACAAAAGGAAAAAAACAAAACCCCGCAAATCAGAAGAGAGAGCAGCCAGCATCTTTCATTTATCCACGGAAGGAACGTGCCAGCATGCGCCCAGGGAGCTTACCCTGGAGGAAGGCACCTCTGAGTCCTCCCCACCTTCCGAGTCGCCCACCACGGCCCCCGCCGGGACGGGCATTGGCCCCTGGAGCTGCGTCTCCCGGGAAAGGAGCCTGTGAGGTTGCAGGCAGGGCAGCGCTTGGCAGACGCCTTCCTTCTTCTCCTTACCAGTGTCTGGTCCCATGATGCATCTTTGTGGAAGGTCTAAGGTTAGGCAAACAGAGTCTGAATGTCTGGGACCTCCCTGGTGGTCCAGTGGGTGAGACTCCGCGCTCCCAATGCAGGGGGCTTGGGTTCGATCCCTGGTCGGGGAACTAGATCCCGCACGCATGTTGCAACTAAGAAGCCCGCGTGCCGCAACTAAGACCCCGTGCAGCCACAATAAATAAAAAATAATATTTCAAAAAAAAAATAAATATCAAATGTCTGCTTTTCTGAGCTGTCTGAAAAGCTGCGTGACCTACAGTGGGCCTGGCATGCCTGTTCCGGCCCTTAGACGCCACACCTGTTCCCAGGGGCTGGGCAGAGACGAGGCCAGCAGAGAAGCTGCTCTTAGCTGGTGTCAGGGACAGATATTGGACCCCGTTTTCCTTCCCCTGCTGTGAAAGTTTTCGTTTTAACTCTTCTGTGCTGAGCCCAGATTACTTAGCAAGTCACAGACTAGAGAACATGGCCTCCTGCAGGGCCCAGAGGTGGCTCATACGCTTGTGGCAGAGTCATCCTGGGCACGTGAGACCTTGGGAAACTCCATGCCGAGGGGCAGGCTGGTCTCAGACCTGGGCCCCCGGGAAGGGTCAGGCCACTGCTGTAGGACCACATGGCCCAGAGGCAGCATCAGAGCCTGCCAAGGACCTGCTAATAGCTCCATCTATCATCCCAGGAAGCAATTTCTGGTGCTATATAATTGACTTCTGTTCGTTGTGACAGATGAAGTTTTGAAATGCCTGAGTCCATGCCTGTCTCTTTCATTAGTGACAGGCTCTGCCTTGGAGGGCAGTTCAGTGGGTGAGGGAAAGGTCTGTATTCAAGCTTTCATTCCAGTGCGGGGGTCAGACGGAGACCCGAAGTCATTATTTCCACCATTTAGGCCCCAAATCCCTACTGTCTCTGTCTTTACAGTTATCTAGGAATATCTGATGATCCCAACATTCTAATCCAAAGAGTTAATGTTACTTACATTTGTACACAGTTTTTTGAATGCTTTTTCACACTTTATCCATTTTCATTCTTTTTTTCTTTTTTTCCCACGCCACAAGGCTTGCAGGATCTTAGTTCCCCGAGCAGGGATTGAACCTGGGCCCACGGCAGTGGAAACGCAGAGTCCTAACCACTGGACCACCAGGGAATTCCCTTATCAATTTTTATAATAACACTAATAACCAAGCTGTATATGGTGTGATACGGTTGACATCATGTCACTTGATCTCCTTGTGTGGCAGGCAAAGTAAGGAGGGTACCATTATCCCCTCTGCAATTCAGAAAGGTTAAGTGAGGGGCTCAGCGTCATGCCATAGAGCAAAGAGAGAGCAGAGCTGGGACTCGAATCCTGGTCTTCCAGGTCTGAGGTGCTGCCCCAAACTTCGCTACTCCTCAGCCTGCAACTTGTGGACACACAGTGGCCTTTCCCACTGCTGTTGAACAAATGTTCTAACTCCACCCGTCTAACTGAACTCACATCTTCTCGCCACCCCCTGAAGCCAGCTTCTGTTCCCAACACCCTGCTGGTCGTGGCATCCCGCTCAGTCCTCCTCAAGCCCGTCTTCTCCTTTTCCTTTTCTCTGCTTCCACGTCCAGTTACTCAGCTCGTCCTCAATGTTCCTTCCCGGTCAGATGGTTTCAAGTCTGTCCCTGCTTTCCCGTCCTCTCGTCCCTGCTCAGGACCCCCCACCCCCACCTCACAGCTGGGCACTCGAAGCAGCCCCCGACGGCATCCCCACCCAGTTCAGTCCAGCCAGACACCTGCCCACTGGTACCAACCATTCATCCTTCCATCAGCACCAGTGTGCCACCATTGTGAACCAAGTGTGTTAGGTCCACGAGCACTTATCATTCCCGGTCAAACATCATTTCCTGGATGAAATTAAGAGTGTGTTCCTCGGGGCGGGGATGACGTGTATTTACCAGTGGAGGGGCCAGCACAGGGTACCTGGTAGCACTCAAATGTTTCTTGAGTGTTCGTGTAAACCAGAGGATGCCCTTGTAGACTCGCAAATCTTTGGAAGCTCCCTCCCAACAAGGCAATGTTCGAGCTGCTTAGTCTGACATTCTACACACCTTATAGGACACAGTTGTATTAGGGCTCTTTCTGTTTGAGAGATTAAAAATCCAATTCTAAAGAACTTAAGCCTAAAAAAGAGAATTCATCAGCCTGTACAACTAGAAAGTCTAAAGATCAAGAATTAAGCCAGGGGGTTCAGAGGGGCTGTTGCAGCCCAGGGTGCCTGAGACAAGAGCTGGAAGGTATGCACCGAGGCTGAAGCAGCAGGGATGTTGGGAGGGGTCAGACTTCCTGTTTGTGCCCCAGCTGTGCCACCTACTAGCTCTGTGACCTTGGGCAAGTGACTTACTATCTCTGAGCCTTAGTTCTTCATCTGGAAGGCTATGAGAATTAAAGGAATGACTGTATGTAGACCATGCTCATCCCACAGGAAGTACCGTATAAATGAGCTCTGAGTTTCTTACGGTTATTACATCACCTTGCTACCGAACATGATTTGCACCCAGAAAAACAACATTCTAGGAAACAGGGAGCCTCCTTTCAAATGGAACCCCGGGAACACTCATATCCCTGGGGAAGCCTGCCTTCCCTTTCCCACCCAGGCCAGTCTGTCCTTCATCTGTGGGCCCAGGCCAGGACGAGGCCCTTACGGGGAAGGTCAGCCTGAGAGCTTCAGTGAGTTTGCCCTTATTGGCCTAAATTAGATGCTCTGACGGCTGTTTGGAAAAATGCACTGCATTCTTTATGTATTTTCCCCACCAAAACACGTCTGTTTCATCCTCTTTTAAAGGGCAATCATGAGTCATTCAGCAGGAACAAAGAAGCTTCAGTCTGGAACTTCCATGGGGAAACAGTTTAAACAGTGCAGCTCACATGGATTTTTGAAATCTGAAAACATGTCTTAGAGGTGCCCTAAAGCACCTGCTCGCAGCTGTTCTCACTCGACAGCTGGATTCCAAATGTAAATAATATTTGCCGGAACGCGTAGAATCCCTTGCACACAGAGGTAGACGGCTCTGTGACAGGCGTGCTGGGAAGCAGCTCTAACACACTTCCTGCTGGCTCTGCCTGGTAGAGCCCAGAGTGTGTTCCTAGGTTTCATTGCCATGTTGCATAAGGAGCTTGAGCGTCAGGCCAGCACCATTTCTCTTCTTAGGGGCAACGCTCCAACATTCGAGCCCCATCCCCAGTCTTCAATGTGCAGCAAAGACACCAGAAGGCAAAGGGAGTGAGAGGAGGGGGGAGTGATGTCCCTCAAAACCCCCAGCCTGAGATTCAAACATCCGGTGCCTGGAACCTTCATCCCACAGCACCCAGACCCGGCCTGTCCGGAGGCAGATGCCCCCTCAGCCCCCTGCGTACCTGGACCCACCTGTGCACGCCCAGGCACACGTGGGCAGGTAGAGCATGGCCGTCTCTGATTTAGGCACTTGCCTCTCCTTATCGAGTGACCTGGCAAGTTATTTAGCATCTCTGTTCCTGTTTCATCAGCCGTTTTTGCAGGGGACGGTGACAGTAATTTCACGTCCTCGTGTTGTAGCAAGGGTTAGATGATATGCACGTAAAGCGCCCGCCCAGAGCCTGGATCATGCTACATGCTCGCCCGTGTCACCCTGTGGTTCAGTCAGCCCACAAGTCCCCACGGCTCTTCCGGGTTATCACATATAACCTCCAAGGAATATCCTCGTTCCCATCCTCACCCCATTCCGACCCATCCTCCATGCGGCTGTAAGAGTCAGCTCCCTAAGTCTCTCGCTCTCCTTGAGACCATTCGTGGTTTCCCATGGCTTCGGGGTACACATGCCAGCTCCCCACGTGGCTCACAACACCCTTGATGATCTGTCCTCACTCACTCACTCAACACACACACACACACCCTAAGCCTAGTATCTCCCAGCCTCCATGCCAGCCCCAGGCAGCAGGGTAGTGAGCACACGGCCCAGTTTCTGCCCCTGTGGAGTAGGGGAGCCAGGAGGAAAGACCTCGAGGAAGTGACCTCTGAGCTGAAACCTGAGGATGCGCCGCAATTAATGGGCTGGGAGGAGAGGGAGGGCACAGAGCACTGCCCGCAGCGTTGCCCTCTAGGACCTGCTCGAGAGCACCGGGCAGGTGTGCAGACCTGACCCCCTCTCCCACCCTCCCTCGTCCCCTCCACACTCTGTCTGTCCCACGTCCTGAGGCACCGTCTCACATCCAGCTCCTCTGACCCAGCTCCAGTCTGCCCTGTCAGAGCCCCATTCCCTTCATCCTTGCCTTCCAGCTGACCCCTTCTGGTCCCTCCAGGCTCTCAGCTGGGCACCCTCGTCCCTTCACCCAGACAGTGGGATGCTGTCCTGACTTGGTGCCCTGCCAGCACCTTGGGCTCTCCTCTGCCTGACTGTTTCCTGCCCTCTATTTTCGCTGCCCACCTGTCTGTCTCCCCAGACGGTGAAGTCCTTGGCGGCAGGGTCTGCCTCAGCGGACGGCCCCAGGGCAGCCAGCGAGAGGCTTATTCGGTGCTGGGTGAGTACTGGCTGAAGAAGCGAACGGCCTGGGTGACTCATGCTTGCTTGACATGGGTCTCCCAAAAACACTCTGCAAGGGCAGTTGAGTTCAGCCTTGGACTCAGCTTCTCGGACTTTTATTAATCTCTCTGGAGCCCACTTGGGGAGTGTGGTTTGTTGGGGGTTGGTGTGAGGGGTGGCCAGCAGTGATATTCAAAATATTTAACTGCTGGTGAGGCCCAGGCACTGGTCAATCGGGTTGCCCTGCACGACCGCGCCTGACAAAGAGGCTGTTTTTGATGAAGAATGATGCCAGGTGCCCAGTTGTGGGTGCCTATGAATTGGCAGTTTTAGGAAGATCTTGTGCTTTCAGTATGGAATTTTCTGTATCTTCTCACACACTCTGTTAACTTTGGTTGCCAGCTATTATAAGACAAAACACCAAGAATCTTTTATCATTGACCCGACGCTGAATCAACTCTGTGGGATGGAACTTAAACAGTGTCAAGAGAGCTGAAGTTTTGGAACGAGACAAATGAGCATTGAAATCTCTGCCACTGGGGCAACGTACTTAAGATCCTTGACCCTCAGTTCCTTTTCTGTTAAACAGAGGTAATAAGTTATATCTAACCTAGCAGCTGTGAATTTTAGAGCAGAAAACCTATGTACAGTGCTTGGCATGTAATAGGCATCAAATAATATTCGTTTCCTCTTTCTCTTATGGTAAGTAGAACTCGTTTACTTGACAGATTAATTGACACTCTCTCACTCTAAAAACCATATGGACCCCATCCACTGCAGGCTGAAAGTTCTTGGTCAGCAGGCTACCCCCGAGACTGCTCACACCACTGTCATTTATCCTGACAGCAGGGCTACATGCTTACCAAGAGGCAGCTGCTTGTTCCCAAACCTGTTTCTACCAGTAATGCCTGCTATTTTAATTACATCGTTTAATTATATGTAATGCAACCGATAAACTATGCGGGTGTAAATAGAGTCATCTAGAAACAGCAACTTTCTTTTAGAGAAAAGACTTAATAAGGGTGCGTTACTACATGTGGAAGTCTAATCATGTATAACTACTCAAAATATGAGTGAATAAGTGTACTTTTTAGTTAAAACAAGATGTTTAAGAATACGTAAACATTTTTTATGACTCTCTAGTTTATCCCATCCTTTTGGTAGACTGACCAGCCCCTGGTCCTGGTCCCATCAGAAATGCAGGTACTTTATTAGACGCTTTATGTGTATATCTCATCATCCTCACCCAAGCTAAGATTTAAGTTGAACTGTGTATGACCAAAAACCTTAAAATAAAATGAATTTAACCAGGACAGTTTATTTCTTTTTCACGTAGAGGAGTTCTAGAGGCCGGGAACTCTCCACGAGACGTCATAGAGGAGCCAGACGCCTATCTTTTTACTATTTTCCTTCCT
Source organism: Aethalodelphis obliquidens (assembly GCF_003676395.1). Lineage (NCBI taxonomy): Eukaryota > Metazoa > Chordata > Mammalia > Artiodactyla > Delphinidae > Aethalodelphis > Aethalodelphis obliquidens. The sequence goes on from NW_020837956.1 coordinate 37,162,235, forward strand.
CAACACATGGCTCCTGTTCTCAAGGTTTCCTCTTGGGTCCAGGATGGCTGCCAGAACTCCAGTTGTCACATCCTTAGCTCCAGTTATCATATCCTTGTTTCAAGCAACAGGAAGAAGAAAGGAAAGGGGTGGTAGTAGGGAAGGCCATTCCTCTATCTTTGTAAAGCTGGGAACTGTAATCTTTTCTTCCTGGTGGCAATATGGCCACCAAAATTCAGGGTTCTGTTAATAAAGAGAAAGGTGAAAATAGATAACAGAAAGCAATTAGCCGTCTTTCTCATCTGTTTTTATCCCCATGTTACAGTGAGGAAACAGGCCGAGAGAGGAAAGATAACACAGCTAGTAAGTGGCAGAGCTGAGATTCAAACGCAGATAAGCTGAAATGTCTGACAGGGTGAAAACATTTTCCTGCCATTGGATGTATGCTAAGGCAGCACTTAACCACTGTTCTGAGTCACACGTCTCTTAGGAATTCTGTAAATTTAAGGTTCTGAAGTCTGCGCACTTCAGCTCTCATTTAAGAGCTCCGAGATGACTCCTGGTGGTATTTGTCCGTGGCAGGTGTTTAACTGGTTTCCATTTTTGAAAAGTAGCCATAGCAGCTTTGGCCATTACTGTGACGCGATTCTTCAATGCAGTTTCTTGTTACAGGAAGATAGAATCGTCAGAGGAAAGTCTTGGTCGAGTTAGAACATCATCGATAAGTGGGATTGCCCTGTGGGGTCTGAATCAGTGGTTCACAGCTGGGGCAGTCTGGCAATGTCTGGAGATATTTTGGGGTGTCACACTAGGAGGGGTGCTGCTGGCATCTAGTGAGGGAGAGGCCGAGGATGCTGCAATGTGCAGGACAGACCCCCACGACAAATAATGTCAGTAACACCAAGGTAGAGATACCCTGATCTGGACCATTTGAACTGATCGAGCTTACATAATGTGGCATCTTCCATTTTGTGTAGACGTCTCAGTGAGAACCTTGGGCTATGCATCCTCTCCTTGTTCTTAATGTCTCCAGCTTTGGCTACAGGAAAAAGTGATCCTGCAAAAGTCTACTCAGTGGATGTTCAGTTGATGTTCATTATTTGATAATAAGGCTTAAACTGATATCTTTTTAAAAAAATATTTATTTTTGGCTGCATCAGTTCTTAGCTGCGGCATGCGGGATCTTCACTGGGATCTTCGTTGCAGCGCGTGGGCTCCTTGTTGCGATGCGCGGGCTTCTCTCTAGTTGTGGCCTACGGGCTCAGTAGTTGTGGTGTGGCGCTGACTTAGTTGCCCCGTGGCATGTGGGATCTTAGTTCCCTGACCAGGGATTGAACCACGTCCCCTGCATTAGAAGACAAATTCTTAACCACTGGACCACGGAGGGAAGTCCCTTAAACTGATATCTTTTTTTTTTTTTTTAAGATATATTATTTATTTATTTATTTATTTTATTTATTTTTGGCTGCGTCGGGTCTTAGTTGCAGCATGCAGGACCCTCGTTGAGGCATGCGGGATCTTCATTGCAGTGTGCGGGCTCTTTGCTGTGATGCGAGGGCCTCTCTCTGGTTGTGGTGCGCGGGTCCCAGAGTGTGTGGGCTGTGTAGTTTGTGGCATGTGGGCTCTAGTTGAGGAGCGCGAGCTCTGTAGTTGTGGCACTGGCTTAGTTGCCCCGCGGCATGTGGGATCTAGTTCCCTGACCAGAGATCGAACTCGCTTCCCCTGCATTGTAAGGCAGATTCTTTACCACTGGACCACCAGGGAAGTCCCAAACTGATATCTTTTAAAAGCAGTTGCTAAGTACTTCTTGAGTAGCTTCAATCCACTGAACAGGAAAGTAGAGATCATCCAATTCAGAGACCTATTTATTTAGGTCTTCTTTACTTTCTCTCAGCAGTATTCTTTTTTTTATTGGTCAAAAGACTTTATACTCCATTAATATCTAAAAGGACGATTACTGAGTTCCATTTTACTTCCAATATCTTCAGATTCTCTCTGTGTTACACTTCTGCCATTAGTCTTTACATTCTGAAAGTAATGGGAGTTTTATGCCATTTCTAACAGATCATTCAAGTAAAACCAATTATAAAATTACTCATAAGTCTACCAGCTTTCCTGATCACTTTATTATTTTTTTAATTAATTTTTTTTTTGCCGCTTCTTGCCAAAGTTTTTTTTTTTTTTAACATCTTTATTGGAGTATAATTGCTTTACAATGGGTGTTAGTTTCTGCTTTACAAAAAAGTGAATCAGCTATACATATACATATGTTCCCATATCTCCTTCCTCTTGTGTCTCCCTCCCACCCTCCCTATCCCACCCCTCTAGGTGGTCACAAAGCACCGAGCTGATCTCCCTGTGCTATGCAGCTGCTTCCCACTAGCTATCTATTTTACATTTGGTAGTGTATATATATCCATGACACTCTCTCACTTCATCTCAGCTTCCCCTTCCCCTTCCCTGTGTCCTCAAGTCCATTCTCTACATCTGTGTCTTTATTCCTCTCCTGCCCCTAGGTTCTTCAGAACCTTTTTTTTTTTTTTAGATTCCATATATGTGTTAGCATACGGTATTTGTTTTTCTCTTTCTGACTTATTTCACTCTGTATGACAGTCTCTAGGTCCATCCACCTCACTACAAATAACTCAATTTCGTTTCTTTTTATGGCTGAGTAATGTTCCATTGTATATACGTGCCACATCTTCTTTATCCATTTATCTGTTGATGGACACTTAGGTTGCTTCCATGTCCTGGCTATTGTAAATAGAGCTGCAATGAACATTTTGGTGCATGACTCTTTTTGAATTATGGTTTTCTCAGGGTATCAGCCCAGTAGTGGGATTGCTGGGTCATATGGTAATTCTATTTGTAGTTTTTTGAGGAACCTCCATACTGTTCTCCATAGTGGCTGTATCAATTTACATTCCCACCAACAGTGCAAGAGGGTTCCCTTTTCTCCACACCCTCTCCAGCATTTATTGTTTGTAGAGTTTTTGATGATGGCCATTCTCAGCAGTATTTTGTAGTTGTAAAAGTGCAGGTCTTGCAAACCTTTTGTCACATTAATCCTTAATATTTCATATTTGGGGGCATTATTATTAATGAAGTTAAAAATTTTTTTTTCAGTTTCTGATTTCTCATCAATAGTACATAGCAATACAATCGATTTTTTTATATTAATATATCCTGAATCTTTGCTCCTCAGCTTATTAGTTCTAGTAGCGTTTTTGTAGATTCCAAAAGATTTTCTATGGAGAAGATCATGTCATCTGTGAATAGAGACAACTTTACTTCTTTACCTTGTTTTTGTTTCTTGTCTATTGCATTAGTTAGCATCTCCAGTACAATGCAGAAACGAAGTGGTACAGTCAGCATTCTTGCCTTGTTCTTGTCTTAGAGGGAAAGCAGGCCTTAAACACTAAAGATGATACTATCTGTAGGTTTGGGGGATTTTTTGGTTTGTTTTTGTAGATTCCCCTGATCATGGTGAAGAAGTTCCCTTCTGTTTCTAGTTTTGTTTTTATTCTTTATTGGAGTATAGTTGATTTACAATGTTGCATTAATTTCAGGTGTAAAGCAAAGTAAATCAGTTATACATATACATGTATCTATTCTTTTTCAGATTCTTTTCCCATATAGGTTATTACAGAGGATTGAGTAGAGTTCCCTGTGTTATATAGTAAGTCCATGTTTTGTTTTGTTTTGTTTTGTTTTTTGTGTTTTTCTGGCCATGCTGCGCAGCTTGTGGGATCTTAGTTCCCCAACCAGAGATTGAACCCAGGCCCTCGGCAGTGAAAGCGTGGAGTCCTAACTATTGGACTGCCAGGGAATTCCCTGCAGGTCCTTGTTGATTATCTATTTTATATATAGCAGTGTGTTTCTGTTAATCCCAACCTCCTAAGTTATCCCTCCCCACATTTCTAGTTTGTTGATAGTTGCCCTTTCTCTCTCAAAACGGATTTTTCATATGCCTTTTTGAATCTATTGGCGTGATTAGATAATTTTTATTTTAGTTTGTTGATAAGGTGAATTACATTCATAGATTTTTAAATGTGAAACCAACCTTGCATTCCTGAGATAAACTTCAGTTGATCATGATGTATTATCCTTTCTATATGTTGTTGGATTTGATTTGTTAAAATTTTGTAAAATTTTATGTCTTTGTTTATGGAGGATATTGGTCTGTAGTTTCCTTGTAATGATTTTTTCCGGCTTTGGTATCAGAGTAATACTGGTCTCATAAAATGAGATGAGCAGTATTTTCTCCTCTTCAACTTTTTGGAGGAGTTTGTATAGAATTGCTATTATTTCTAACGTAAATGTTTGGTAGAATTTCCCAGTGAGGGTATATGCATCTGGAAGTTTCTCTGTGGGTAGGGTTTTAACTACAAATTTAATTTTTAAAATAAGTATAGGGCTATTCTTCTTGAATTCTCTAAATTGTCCGATTTATTGGTATAAAGTTATTTATTGAAATTCCATATTGTCCTTTTAATATCTGTAGGATCTGTGGTGATCTTTCATTCCTGATATTGGTAATTTGTGTCTTTGATTTTCTTTCTTTTTTTTTTTGTCTTTGATTTTCTTGATCAGTGTCAAATAAAGAATATTGCTTGCCATCCAGCTCTTCAAAGTTTAGGTCATTAGCCACTGGAGTCACTGACCTCCAACACATCCTGAAAGGAATTCAGGATGGAGATCAGGAATGAGGCACTCTGTGCCCTGGGAAAAGCTGGCAGAACAGGCCTTCAGATAGTTAGATATTTTCAGGGGAAAGTTTTATGAACCCAATTTCTTGCATCTTCTCATACCTAGAAAAGTACTAAAATCATTAACGGAGACATCTCCTTGTGACTAGCAGCAACTTTCCACCGAGATGCGTGCCGGATCGCATGTACCCCCTTCAACAAAATCTCATATATACTGACCTCCCTGCCTACCTCTTTGGAACAGTTTCTCAGAGCTAGCTGACAGGCTGTCTCCCGGGTTAGTGTCTCAGTAAGACACTAAACTCGACTCACAGCTTTTACGTTGTGCTTTTTTTTTTAAGTTGACATCAGTCTGGTTAGAAGTTTATCAATTTTATTGATGTTCTCAAAGAACTAGCTTTTGGTTTCATTGATCACCTTTCTCTCTCTCTCTCTCTCTCTCTCCTCTCCTTTACCCCTCTCTCTGTCACCCCCTTTCATTGATTTGAGTTTTACATGGTTCTTAATGATTTCCCTTCTTCTTCCTTCAGTTTAATGTGCTCTTCCTTTTCTGTTTTCTTATGGTGAAAGCTGAAGTCATTGACTTGAGACCTTCATCTGTAGAATTTCAATTTGAATCTTTTTTTACTATCTCCCATGTTTGTGTTTAATATTCCTATAGCTTCTTGAACATATGTATAGAATATGGTCATAATAACTTTTTAAATGTTCTTGTCTTTTATAATTCTATCAAGTGTGTCATTTCTGCATGAGTTTCAATTGAATGATTTTTCTCCTCATGGTGGGTTATATTTTCATGCTTCTTTGCTTGACTAGTAATTTTTGGTAGGAAGCTGAATGTTATAATTACACCTTGTATGACACTGGTTATTTATGTATTCTTACCAATATTCTTGAGCATTGGTCTGGAACATGGTCAAGACATTTAGAAATAGTTTAATCCTTTCAGGTTTTGCTTTTGAGATTTGTTAGGTGGGACCAGAGCTGCGTTTAATCTAGGGTTAATTTTCCCACTACTAATGCAAGCTTCTGAGGACTCCTGAATTATGGGGTTTTCCACTGTGGCTGTGGGGATGACTCGATTCCTGGATCTGTGTAAGATCCAGCACTGTCCCCTCCCATCCTTTTGATTGATCCTTTGCTTAACCTTGGGTATTTTTCTCATACACATGTGCTGATCAGCACTTGCTGAATACTTGAGTCAGGGCGGGGAGGGCACGCTCTGCAGATCTCCAGAGCTCTCTGCCTGTCCGCCTCTCTCTCCAGCTCTGTTCTCTCTGGTACCCTGCCTGCAACTCTGGCTGCCTTGGCTTCCGTGAACTTCCACCTCTATGTCCTCAAGTCACAGAGATGGCTGGGCTCTGCCTGGGTTCCCCTCCTATTGCCACAGCCAGGAAAATTTCTCTACTGAGTAAACTGGAGCAACTGTAGGGCTCACCTCAGTTGTTTCCAATCTCTCAGGGATCACTGTCCTTCATTGTCTGATGTCCAATGTATGGAGTGTCATTGTTTTATTATTCCGCTTTTTTTAAAAAGTTGTTTCAGTTTGAAGGGTAATCTGATTCCATCTTGATTGGGAGTGGAAGTCTCTACAAGTATTGCTTAGCTTCAGAAAGGTGGGAGAAAGTTGAGAAGAAAGAGCAACAAGGGAATTAACACGGGAGGAACCCAGAAAGGGGAGAGGCTGTAACTTGGTGAGATGTAGATCCCCTGAGAGTTCTGCCTGAGATCTTCAGTAAAGTCTACTGAACCCCAAATGATTGTATGAATGGGAGTTTTGTGTCATTTAAAAAATAAGGCTGAATTTTATTTCTGGCTCCAAAAAGCAGGGTCGTAGGAGGCAAAGGAGGCCAAAAGAACATGAGCCCCCCCACAGGACTTCACTAAAGTCTTGGAGAGGCTTTGAATGTCCTCAGGCTGTGGACCAATCTCTCTGGATCTCAAGAAGCTCCAGTTGCCCAAGACACCTCTTCAGGGCTGAGACGTTCATTCCCTTGCTGCTGGGAGCATTGGTGCTGACCACTCTCAGCTGAATCCTTCAGATGTTGCCCTTAACCGTAGGGCAAAGAAAACCCTCTCACCCAAGGGTTTGCCCTCCCCAGGGGTAGCTCACATCCAGCAACTGGTTAATGAATGGGATACACACGCTTGGTCTTCTTTTCTCAAGGCCAGACAATTCTGGAGGGTCATCCCAGTGCTAGGGATCCCCGTAGGGTCATGGGATTGGCTGAACCCTTTATTGTGACTCCATCCTACATCTCAGCTGTACTCTTCCCTCTGCCCAATCCTGCTTCCTTCACTCCCTTATAAGGTGTCGATCCTCAGGGTATCCTGCAGTAATCCCACTCCACGAGAATCTCTCTATGCACCTCTGAATGTGTTATTTACAATGGATGCCATGTGTACAGAGTACATACAATTTGTGTGTGCATACAGTGTTTACGTACAATGGATACATAAGGCATTAGGGTTTAATTCACTGGAACCCCAGTTGAGAGGGGCTGCCCAGGGTGTGTGCACCCACCTTTCTGGTCTAGAAGGATTGTCAAGAGCTGTCCCAGGAACGCATGCCCAGCTCCTGTGACTTGGGTCTGCTGCCCGTCTGTGGCTCACGCTCGTGGCGTCCCCACAGCTCCTCAGTCCTGCACCTGCCCTTGGGTCACTGCACCTGCTCTCCTGTTCCTCTGGCTCCTTGCCGGCCCCTCCCCAGCTGCTGTCCTGGGCATCTGGGCTGCGTCATCACGGTTGTCATCGTAGGTTTTCTCAGCCACTAACTCTGTAGTCACATCTATTTATCTAGCCCCTAGGAAACCCTGTTGAGTTGTAGGAAAGGAACTTTTTTGTTTTTGCGGTACGCGGGCCTCTCACTGTTGTGGCCTCTCCCGTTGCGGAGCACAGGCTCCGGACGCGCAGGCTCAGCGGCCATGGCTCACGGGCCCAGCCGCTCCGCGGCATGTGGGATCTTCCCGGACCGGGGCACGAACCCGCGTCCCCTGCATCGGCAGGCGGACCCTCAACCACTGCGCCACCGGGGAAGCCCGGAAAGGAACTTCTGATAGCAGCAGGAAGAGGATTTCCCCCTGGAAGCCACACAAACCCATTTCCATGGTGTGTCCTGTTCCTTCTGTTCTAAAGAGACAGGGCCAAACCCTATTAGAGACCAGGAAAACGCACGCTTCACATTTTCGCCTTTAGTCGTGTCATGCCCACCACCAGTAGCTTACATCGTCGGGAAGGAGAAGATTACAAAAAATATTTCAACAACTACCTTGGGGCCTAGATGCAAATAACTTGTTTGCTGAGTGGGGATTTCTGCCTTGGACTGGATAGAAGCTTCACAGTGCAGTTGAACTTGGCTGTTTGAATGACTAACATTTTGCTACTATTGACCAAGATGATGATAAAAGCACATACGCAGTTATTCTATTTTCAAAATACTTTGTGTGCACTGACAGATCACTTAGTTTTCATGATCTGTGTGCTGACTCTTGGCTTTATAATGGGGATATGGAGCTAAAGAGCAAACTTTGGGGTAAAATTAATACCAAACCCATGAGTTCTATCTAGACGTTTAGGTGATGGTCTTGGGATATAAAGTACCTTGGCATTCCCAGACAAAAGCAGCTCAAAAAAAATGCCGTATTGTGATAAAGAGAACGTTCAGATGTCTATTTACCTGCCTATCTCATGGAAAAGTCAATAGCCTTAGATTAAATATGAAAAGCATACTTCACCCAGTGTTGCAAGGGTCATCAGAACAATCTCTTTAGATTTTTCAAATGTTGGTCAACTCACAGGGGAGTATTCTTAAGTGTCACACGTCCTTGTATGTTTGAAGTCGAAGTTGACAGCACAGCCTGGAGAGCGCAGTGCTTCCATTGTCCTCCCAGTTAATCATGTGTTTGGAGACCCAGACTGGAAGGCTCTGCCTTATCGCTGCACTGAGTATTGACAGAAGGGTCAAGTGGATGAAGCCAAGTGTACAATCCTGAGATGAAAGGATCCTGTTATGCACACAGACATTGTTGATCAAATGGCACAGGCAGAACAGCGAGTGGCTGACAGATTTCATTAATCCTGGAGCCGGAAGGGACCTGAAAGGTCACCGAGTCCAGAGTCCAGGGAGCCGCAGAACCGTGGTGAGAACTGGGCCTTCTGACTCACGGTCCAGGGCTCAGCTCTGACCATTGATTAGCACCTGAGTGCCAGCTGTGTCCAGTGAGGCTATGAAAGGCCACACCTCTGGCCCACTGCAAACCAACTGACTCATTCTCTGGAGGGGGGGACTGGGCACCAGTAGTTTTCAAAGTCTCCCCAGGTGATTCTAACATGCATCAGGGCTGAGAATCACTGCTTTAAAGTTTGAAAAGCTATGATCGAGGTGTAAGACAGGCAGAAGTGTTCAGAAAAGTAAGTGATTCAGCAGAGGCGGTACTTCCCATCCCCTTGGGAGACAAGAGAGAGGTCCTGAGCTGGTAGAGGGGAGAGTCAGGGAGGAGGGGGCAGGAGGGGCACCGGTGTGGGCCTGCACACTGCCCTCCTCAGGCAGGGCCCCAGGTTAGGGGAATGTTCCAGATATGTTTGTGACGCAAGGGCAGAGGGGACTGGAGCCACAGATAAGCCTCCGGAAAGAGGCACTGGCAGCAGGCTTACGGTCCTCTCCATGCCACTGGGGCATGGAGAGAAGCTGAAGATTTTTCCTGGTGTGAAGATGCTAAAATCAGCAGCCCTGGAGGATCCTTATGGCCTGGAAGAAGGAAGGTGTCGTAGACCTCAGGACTGAAGACCACGTGGAAGGGCAGCAGGTCTTGGCATTGAAAAGCACAGACTCTGGAGCCAAAATGCATGAGCTTGAATCCCAAATCCACCACCTTTAAGTACGTGACCTTGGGCAAGTTACATAACCTCTCTGTGCCTCAGTCTCCTCCTCTGTAAAATGGAACTGTGACCCACCTGATAGGGTTGCTTTGAGGATCATGTTTGTTGGTATCTGTGAGCACCAATAGCTGTGTCCAGCAGACGACCAGTTAGCACTGTAGGGAGTTCTGACATAAATGCATAAACGGGCATGTGGACATCTGTGTGTATGCCAGTTCAGAGATATTTTCTGACCAAGGACCATATGCCCACCGTCATCCTCTAATGCTAAGGATTCCCCAGGGAGTTTAGCTGCAACTCTAAGGAGAAAGTGGAGAGCAGAGAAACATAAATTGTGTAATTTTCTCATGAGTCAACTGAGAAACTGTTGAATTGGCAAGATATTCTTTTCTGCTACTGAGAGGAATGGGGACTACTGATAGAAACAGAGTCTAGGTCCTAATTAACTAAAGAAAGATACATTTTGTGTACCTGAGTCCACAGCTTAAATATTTACATTTTCGACATTTCCTTTGAAGCTACAAACTTATAGGAAACTTTCTTTGGTCACCACAAACAAATATATCACTAATTATACTGCGGTTCCATTTTCATTAGGAAGTAAGCATTCTCCTTTACATAGGCTCCTACTTGAAAGCCTGGAATTCTTTCTAGCACTTTGATTACGTCCTGCCTCTGCCTTCTGGCCTCCATGGTTTCTTTCTTTTCTCTTTTGTAAAATTTTATTTATTTATTTTAGCTGCATTGGGTCCTTGTTGCTGTGCGCGGGCTTCCTCTAGCTGCAGCAAGTGGGGGCTACTCTTCGTTGTAGTGCGCGGCCTTCTCATTGCGGTGGCTTCTGTTGTTGCAGAGCACAGGCTCTAGGTGTGCGGGCTTCAGTAGTTGCAGCACGCGAGCTCAGTAGTTGTGGCTCGCAGGCTCTAGAGCGCAGGCTCAGTAGTTGTGGCTCACGGGCTTAGTTGCTCCGTGGCATGTGGGATTTTCCTGGACCAGGGATCGAACCTGTGTCCCCTACAGTGGCAGGCGGATTCTTTTCTTTAAATTTATTTAATTTATTTATTTTTGGCTGCATTGGGTCTTTGTTTTTGCTCACGGGCTTTCTCTAGTTGCGGTTGAGCAGGGCCTACTCTTCGTTGCGGTGCACAGGCTTCTTATTACAGTGGCTTCTCTTGTTGCGGAGAATGGGCTCTAGGCTCACAGGCTCAGTACTTGTGGTGCACAGGCTCTAGAGTGGAGGCTGAGTAGTTGTGGTGCAAGGGCTTAGTTGCTCTGCAGCATGTGGGATCTTCCCGGACCAGGGCTCAAACCCGTGTCCCCTGCATTGGCAGGCGGATTCTTAACCACTGCGCCACCAGGGAAGTCCCATGGTTTCTAGTGAAAAGTCAGCTTCTCATTTTATTGAGGCTCTCTTTGATGTGTCTCTTTTCTCTTGATAGTTACAAGATTCTTTCCTTGTCTTTGTCTTTCGACAGTTTAACTATGATGTGTCTAGGTATCTATTTCTTTAGTTCCTGCTACTGGGAGTTCATTGAGGTTCTTGGATGTGCAGATTGATGTTTTTCATCAAATTTGGGACGTTTTTCAGCCCTTATTTCTTCAAATATTCTTTTGCTCCCTTTCTCTTTCCTTTACTTCTGTGACTCCTATTATGCATGAAAAAAAGACTGTCAACCAAGAATTCTGTATCCAGCAAAACTATCCTTCAAAAAACGAGGAAAAATTAAGATTTCCCCAAATAAACAAAAACTGAGTGGATTTGTCCCAGAAAAACTCCTCTGCAAAAAATACAAGAGAGAGTCCTAAATGAAAGGACATAAGATAGGAACTCAATTCAACAGGAAGAAAGAATGAACGCCAGTAAAGATAACTACATAGGTATGTATAAAAGACTTTTTATTTGTAATCTTTCTCCTGCAATCCATTTAAAAGATAATTGCACAAAGAAATAATTATAAAACTGTGCTTGATAAGCTTATAGTGTAAAAAGATATGATTTGTATGACAATAAGCTCAAAAGAGGGAAAAATAAAGCTACATTACAGCAAACTTTTTGAGTACTATTGAAATTAAATCGCTACTAATCTGAGCTACAGTGTTTTAAGTTAAGATGTTAATTGTAATTGTAATCCCCAGGACAAATACTAATAAAATAACAAAAACATAATTAAAGAAACAACAAGGACCTTAAAATGGTACATTAGAAAATGTCTATATAACAGAAAAGAAGCAGTGATGGAGAAATAGAGGAACACAAAATGTGTAAGATATATAGATAACAAACAGCAAGAAGGCAGATGTAAATTCTACCTCATAAGAAAGTACACTTACTTTAAATGTGGATAAACTGAACACTCAGCAATCAAAAGGAACACACCCAACAACATGAATGAGTCCCTAAGGAAAAAGGCCAGTCCCATAAAGGATGGGGGAGGCGCTGGGGAGAGAGAGCTGGGTGTGGTTATAAAAGGACAACAGGGAGATCCCTGTGGTGTTGGAACTGTCCAGTATCTTGACTGTGGTGGTCGATCCACAGACCTACACAGGTGGTAAGATTGTATAGTGTTTAATACACACACACACAATACACACAACACACACATACACACAAAAGAATACAAGTAAAACTGGGAAACATCTGAATAAGATCAGTGGATTGTATCAATGGCAGTAGCTTTGTGAAATTCTACTATAGTTTTGCAAAATGTTACCATTGAGGGAAACTGGGTAAAGTGTAAAAGTGATCTCTCTGTATCATTTCTTACAACTACTTGTAAATCTACTCATATCTCAGTAAATTTTTAAATTAGAAATTGTATTAACTGTAGCATATGTTGACATGAGTATAGCTAACTGTTTGAAAGGGTGAAAATCAGAGTTAGTGGTTTCTTCTGAGATACAGGATTGAAGGGGAATTCTTAATTTTCAACACTTTTTACTTTAATTTTTACAAGTGTGACTTATTTTTGTTTTACTTAGAAGTAAGTAAACTGTTTTCTACTTGCAGTGGAATTACTAAGTTACTCAGTATATTAAAGAAAAAAAGAGAGAGAGAAAGAAAGAAAGAAAGAAAAAAAAAAACAACGACAAGGTAGAGATTTCAAATGCCAGTGAGGACTCCTTGGGATTAAATGCCCATACCTCCACCTGGGGTAATGCCAGCTGGCTTCCAAGTGACAGAGTCAGCACCAAAACCCAGAGGTGGGTTGTGTTTCACTGGTGAGAAGTCGTTGCTTATCTTTATTCTTCTGATCTCACATTTCCTGAAAGCTTTCAGATTATTGGATTTTTTCATTAGCTGAGTTCGTATTCTTGTTTTTCCGTCCGGTCCATATGCCACCCTCCCCGCCCTGCACCGGTCTAGCCCCAGATGACCTCATTCTCCCCTGTTCTTAGATCAAGCTCTGCACCTTGGCCAGGCCAGGCCCCTCACTGCCCACAGAACAGTGCCTTACGTACAGACCCACCACGTCTGCCACATTGTTCCCTCTTGTGAATTCCCAGGAGCATTTTGTCCTGCCCGGGGCTGAGCTGTGTCTGCGAGACAAGGAAGAGGGTCAAGCCTGCGGTACCCGAGGGCCACTCAGACAAGTGCTCAGCTCTCTGCCGCCTGATCTGGGGCAAGGCCAGAGCATCCAGGGTCCAGCAGGGGCACCAGCATCCACTCACACTGACTGCACAGAGGAAACAGAGCTTTTATTTGATCGAATGCTAACTAATAATCTTCCTCTCAAGTCCCACCATACGGACACAAATTTCACTTTTTGTCCAGTGGGCTTTAACTTTCCATCTCTTGAATAATAGACTTCATCTGTCAATCTTTCCCAAGTGAGGCAGGATACACCAGTGAACAACTTGGGTGCTGTAGTCACACAAACCTGAGTTTAAATATACAACTCCTACCTACTAGTTACATCACCACAGGCATGTTATTTAATCTCCCTGAGCCTCAGTTTCTTCCATTGTGAAATACGTACAGTTATAATACCTCTCTTGTGGGTTTTTTGAGGATTAATGACATTACATGGGGCAGCTCCTTAGCAGTTCCTTAGCTTGGCAGATGGTACCTGCTCATTTTGGGTTCCTGATATGCACTGTTTTCTGTCCCTGTCCAGTCCATACAATGTTGGGAGCAATGCCATTCATTCAACCTTCAATCATAGACTGTCTCATGCTGTTGGCTAACTGTTCCCTGGTTGAATGGGCCGTAGCAACATAATATTATGTCGGGTTACTTGAGCATGTAAAAAACAATTCTTGACATACCAGATTTTTAAGATAATCTCTATAATCTAGCCCTAAATAAATCATATTTATTATAAGACTATATTAACTCCCTGATTAAAACTGATTTGCTAACAGTGTCCTAAAAATGCTGTTAACTGGTGTACCTTACTCACATGTGGATTTCATGGTTATTTTTGAGCAGTACCTACAATTCCTAAGAATTTATAATTTTGTTAACCTTCCAAGTCCCCTGTTCCACTGTCAAAGGAACAACAGCCCATCACGGAGGGTGGTCCAGTCGGCAGGTATGGAATCGGGGCTTGGGGTGGTCCCCTTTGTGATGGTTCTGTAAACTCCAAGATAAAGCTTCATTCCTGCTACAGGGAATTCTCCCCAAGAAGGAGGAGCTGTCACCCCCTCACCACTCCATCCTCACAGCGATGAGGATGGAATAGGAGCCCAGCCTCAGTGGGCCTCAAGGAACGAATAGTTCCATAGATTTTATTCCACACTGGGTACCGTATGGGTTATTTCTTAACAACCATTTTACATGCTATGATTATCTTAATGCCTCCTTAAAGTACTATGACTACTCCCTTCTCACTTCTTTTTTTCCTTTTTTTTTTTTTTTTTGTGGTACACGGGCCTCTCACTGCTGTGGCCTCTCCCGTTGCGGAGCACAGGCTCCGGACGCGCAGGCTCAGCGGCCATGGCTCACGGGCCCTGCCGCTCTGCGGCATGTGGGATCCTCCCGGACCGGGGCACGAACCCTTGTTCTCTGCATTGGCAGGTGGACTCTCAACCACTGCGCCACCAGGGAAGCCCCCTTCTCACTTCTTGAGACTGAATTTGGCTGCAATTAACAGATAATACAAATAACAGTAGCTTACAGAAGACAGGGAATGTATGTGTCTCTTATGCAAAAGAAGTCCAGGGGAGGGCAGTCCAAATCTGGTATGGCAGTTCCTCAGAGACCAGGGTTCCCTCTGTCCTTCTTTACAGCAATCCTTGGCAGGGGTTTGTGGCCCTGTGGTCCCAGGCTGGCTGCTGGAGCTCCAGCCATCATATCTCTATTCCAGAAAGACAGAGGGGAAGGTTAAAAGGCAGGAGGGGCATAGAAGCCTTGTCCAACACCTTTCACTGACTCTCCTTTGACAGAACTGTGTCACAGGACCACACATCACTTCAGAATGACTAGGGAATTTAGCTTTTTAGCAAGACATGTTGCTTCCTTGAATTGAGTGTGGGTTTAATTAAATAAGGAAGAATGGTTCTTGGGTGGGCCTTTCTCAAGCCCTGTCATAAGATACTAGCCCAGAAGAGAAGACAATTATCAACAGTAGTCCAGGAGGAGGAAAGGACTCAATGCCCAGAACTTAGTTAACTTCCCAGCAGAAACCTGTGTGCCCTGGGACCACTTTACTTAGTCTAGCATCTGGGAGAAGTTCCTGGCTCTTCACCAGCCCCTGGGTTCCAGCTGACACTACATGTGCTGCTGACTTATTTCTATCCTGCCATTCTTGCCCCACGTGTGACTCATCATGTGTAGAACTCCTTACTCTTTATAAGAAGGTATTGCAGGGCTTCCTTGGCGGTGCAGTGGTTGAGCGTCTGCCCGCCGATGCAGAGGATGTGGGTTTGTGCCCTGGTCTGGGAAGATCCCACATGCCGTGGAGCGGCTGGGCCTGTGAGCCATGGCCGCTGAGCCTGCGTGTCCGGAGCCTGTGCTCTGCAACGGGAGAGGCCACAACAGTGAGAGGCCCGCGTACCGCAAACAAACAAACAAACAAACAAAAACAAGGTATTACACAGTTGGAGGCTTGTTTTATTTTAAAATTTTAAAGCATTTGATTTGTTGATTTAAAAAATGACCTACAAAAGAGCATGATTTAAGGAAGTAAAAGTTACCTCTTCTTCCTAGCCTTAAATAGATTTATTCCACTCCAGCCGTAGACATAAAAGCCAGTGAGATAGAGACGGATGAGGCCCGGAGAACACAGCTGGCTCTCTGGCCGCTCATTTCAAGAGGTGGTTGGAGCCAAACCTCATGGGAAAATCGATCAAATGCAATTTAACTAACTGATGAATTGCTGTTGAAAGCCCATTCATTAAAACACACTTTTACCACTGATGGAGTCGTGAAATTGCAAAAGCCCCAGCAGGAGGGAGTGGAGTCGCTGTCCCTGGGCGGCTCTTACAGTGCCTGGCGGAACAGGGCCTGGGCCACCTTGCTGAAGACCTTGTGCAGGGGAAAGAGCCTGGGCTTCAGGGTCGGAGGGACCCTCGCTCTGACCCCCAGGTGACGTAGATGAGTGTGTCCACCATCTCTGAGGCTCCTTTTCTATAAGCAGACATAGGCATCCACCTCACGGGATTCAGTTACATCATGTATATAAATGCTGCAGGATTCATTAAAGCTCTGCGTTTAATCACGGCATTTGGGGCTTGAGAAAAGTCGGGGCCAGGCCATTTGTGAGAGGCCCTCCAGAGAGACTGTCACTAACTCACCCTCCCTTGTAAAGGAGAAGCCAGAATCACACTGACTTTTTGGGGCTTCAATCGTGCCAGGAAAAGACACCCTATCTTGGTCAGTAAAACTTGGCTAAAAGTTGTTCTTGTTTACTGAAGTGAGTGAAAGCCATTGAGCTATTTGTCGTTAGAACCCTCACTGCTCTGGTCAGGCCTCCAGGACAATGAGGTGATTTGAGAAGAGACTTTCCTTCTTCTATCTTCCTCTCCCCAGCCTTGGGGCACTGGCCTCAGGATGGGGGGACCCCGTAGAGACGTCCTCTAGGGCCTCCTTGAACAGGACTGTACCTGGTCCCTGCACTCTGAGACTCAAGGCATGAATAATGGATGAAACACACTCCAAAGCTAGCCATTTATGGTAGAATTTTCTCTCACGATTTAGGACCAAAAAAAGGAACAATTAGTTCCAAACATCATGCCCTCAAGCCTGCTGTGAAGTGTAATTTTTATCTCTGTCCTCTCTTAGTTTTGACAGCTTTTTTCAGACAGCACTGGGGCAGAGGAGGTCCACTGTGAACGCTGACTTGTCTTCCTTCTCGAGGCCCGGTAGCAGCTCTCCTCTCAGCCCGAGGACCTAGGCTGAATGACAGAGCCCATCGCTGGCTCTTCTCTGGGCCTGAGCCACATGGCCCTCCTCATGGCCCCTCCCAGGGCTGCCAGGGCCACACCCAGGGTCAGCTGCTGGGGCACAGAAAAGCAGTTTGCCCCAGGGGCCACTGGAGTCTGTCCCCTCTGGAGGAAGAGACTGACGGTGGCCTTCGCAGGCCCACATTCTCAAGGTCAGCACAGAGAGGAGCAATGGGAAGGCGTGGACTGAGCTCCATTCAGACGGTCTTGGGACTGACCCTCCGAACGCTGTCCCCCGCTGGCTGTGTGATCCTGAGCAAGTCACTCGACCTCTCTGAGCCACCATTTCTTTAGCTGTAAAATAGGTTTCAAGGAGACTCACCTCAGAGGATTGCTGAGATGATTCCCGCAAATAATGAATGTGGACGTGCCTGGCGTGGTGTCTGGGAAATGAGAGGTGAGCCCGGCCCAACCCGCTCTTCACAGAGCCTGAGTCCGGTCCTATCCTAGGGCCACGTCCCTCTCCTTCAGAGCGCGCATCGCCCCCAGAGCCCATACCTGACTCCCTCTCTGGAGTACAAGCTCCGTTTTTGGCACTACTTTGAACATGGCCTGACCTCCGGGTGCTTGATAAGTATCCGCTGAAGAGACAAATGTTAGTTCCCTTCCTTTGGCTGACTTGGCCCTTTCCCACGCGAACTGCTGTCAGAATAATCACGGTTTATATTCACTGCGTATTTCCCACCTGTTGGTCCAGGCTCTTAACGAATATTATCCGTTTAATCCCACAGCCAACTGCTGTAGAGTAGATGCTACTGTTCCCATTACACAGGTGAGAAAAGTGAGGCACAGCGAGTTTAATTACGTTGCCCTAAGTCCCACCACCTGTAAGTTGGAAACCAGGATTAGAATTGTCACTGGCCCTTGAGATTTTTATCTACTTGACTTGAGAGAGGTCAAGTTCACCACCCCCAAATCACTAGTCAATCCAAGTCAAATCCTTCCTCCTCCTGCCTGCCCTGGGCTGCCCACCGATGGGGTTGTACTACTGGGAGAGGTGGTTGGCCCTGTCCAGGCCCTCACAGCACCCAGAGCTGCTGAGCTGGACCTCAGTGTCCGGGGGGGCACTGCCCCAGAGATGGGCAAGTGGTCCCCAGAGCTGTGCCTCAGTGACAACACCTGTTCTTTACAGGCAGAACCCATCTCAGCCTGCTCTTCCCAAGGAGGGGCTTAGCTTGATGGGTTCTCAGGTAGTCACAGCACAGATGACTGAAGAACCCCTCTCATCTCCGAGGTGAGCCATCAGCAGAGCTGCAGGAGTGGCCAACAAGGTGGACCAGGGGTCCCCAGGATCCCCTCCCAGCTGGTGCTGAAGCCCGGTCAGCCCCGAGCCCTGGCAGCTCCTTGGTTGTAAGGGCAGAGTGGGGCTGCCATTCCCAGTGGGTGCAGTGTCTCTGCACATTTAGATCCTTAAGATCCAGTCCGGTCTGGGGAGTCCACGGCAGAAATTCGGGGATGCCCTTGATATCACCTCAACCCCAGTCTCCTGAAACTCCCATTCATTGTAGGCTTAGTAGCCATGGAGAATAGTTAGTAATTTCACACTCATTTTGTGCCAGGGAAGAGTGCTCTGGGCAGTAGCTCTATTTGTCATGAACATCACCGTTGGAGTCGTTCGTTCATGCTTTGGTCTGCTCATTGAACGCTGCTCACTAGCTGTGTGGTCTTGGACACCTCACCTGATTTCTTTAAATCTCAGGTTTCTTCACCTGCAAAAGGAAGATATTAAAGTACTAACCGTGCAGGGCTGTGAGACTGCAATCGTGCTTGTGTGGTGCCCAGCACAATGTCTGGTGTGAAGTTAAGTGCTTCAGAAAGTTGTCTTATTACTGGATACTTGCTGACTGCCTCTGTGTGCTGGGGAAACAGAAAGGAGAGAGATACGATCCCTGCCTTCCACGTGTTTCCTGAGTGATCGTGGAGACTGACGTGGAGCCCACTCATTTTAGCAAAGTAAGAGACCTCAGGGGAGAGAGCAAGCAGCTGCTTGGAAAGGTCAGAAGGCCCTCGGCCAAGGTGACAGCGGACCCAAGACTCGGTGGGTGAACATGAAATTGCCCACCTGGTGGACCAGGTCCGGAGGGACCTGGAGATTGGAACTCCCCACCAGAGGAAGAGCTTTGCCCCCAGGCTTACCCCTGGCTTTGGCAAGGGGAGAGAAGGGCACAGGGAGCGGGGTAGAGCTGAACAGAGTAGAGCTGATGCGTCTCCTTCGGGCTGGAAGCTGGGAAAGGAAGACTTCTCATTCAAAACAGTGAAGGATACAGAATCGAGGAGGGTGTTTGTCAGGGGGTCACGGGAGAGTAACTGCACAGGAGCGTGAAGCCAGAACAGGAGCGCCAGGGATGGAAGAGCGAAGGTGGGAAAGGAACACAGCTGCGGTCCCACATCACTACCGGAAGCAAGTGCTCCCCAGCACGGCTGTAGGTGAGCAGCCCCATTTAACGCACTGAGGGTGAGGCCGGACGGCACGTGCAAAGAGGCAGAGCCAGGGAAGAGGTGCAGAGGAGCTCCTGCAAATCTGCAGCCATGACGGGAAAAACGGGCAAAGGATATGGACAGGCAGTTGACAGAAGATGACTCCCCCAGTTCCAACAGGACTATAAAGAGATGACCAAACTCATTAGTGATTAGGGAAATATACATTAAAACAATAATGAGAGATCATTGAAAAACTATTAGATTGAAAAGAAATAGAAACCTGCCTACAGCCAAATGTTGTGGAGGATGGAGGGAAAGGAACCCCCGGATATACATGTCCCTTCCAGAGGGCGGCTGCCCAATCAGGAATGCGTTTATCCTGTGAGCCTGTTGTTCTGCTCCTGGGAAAAAATCTCAAAAAATTCCCACCTGGACCCACAAGGGGCAAATGCAAAGATATTCCCTGCAGCTTTAATTGTGCTGGTGACAATTTGAAAGCAACCAGGGAGAATGGGTAGGTAATCTGGTTTTTATCCATACCATGGGGAACTATGCAGCGATTAAATTAGATGCGAAGTACATAAGGCAAAGAAAATGGCAGGAAATAGAATATAAGACTATTTATAGGCATTAAAACACACACCCATAGCAGCAGTATATATTTTGCAAGACACATATAAACGAAAGATACATGTTACACATATTAAAATTATTGCCTCTGGGGAGAAGGAAATGGGCGTGGCCTATGGAAATGACAGACAATCAGTCCAGGAGGATCCTGCATGCCGCGGAGCGGCTGGGCCCGTGAGCCATGGCCGCTGAGCCTGCACGTCGGGAGCCTGTGCTCCGCAACGGGAGAGGCCACAGCAGTGAAAGGCCCGCGTACAGCAAAAAAAACACAAAAAAACGAGTCTTAAAAAAAAAGAAAAAGAAGGGTCTTGCATGGAATAATGATGATATTGAAGAATATGATGAATTCAACCTCTTGTACCCGAAGTGTAAAGAGAAAATGTAAAAGCAGGGTGTGCTTGGGGAACACCGGGTGGAGTTGAGTGTCAGAGCTCAGAGCGTGTGTGGGAAAGGCGTAGGGGTGAAGCGGGCAGGGTTCGATCGTGAAGGCTGTGGGTGACAATCATAGGAATGTAGGTCTCAAGGGGCCACTGAAATATCTTGAGTAGCTGAATGGTGTGATTAGATGAATGTGCTGCAGAGATGGGGAGGATGGACCGGATAGGAGAGACCAGTTAGCATAACGTGGCCACGATCTAGGGCAGGGCTTGGCAAACTTCCTCTGTAAAGGGGCAGGTAGTAGCTATTCAGTCCACAGGCTGTGGTTTGTGGGTCTAAGTGCAGCATATTATGATTTGGGTCAGGCCCGTGACGACTGGAATAGGAGAGACAGGGCCAGATGTGGATGCTGTTGGGAGGATAGAACTGACCAGACCTGGGAGATGGTGGGGATGATTCCCACGGCTGGGGAACTAGATGGTTGGTGGTGCTAGCAACCAAGACAGGAACTCCAGGAGGAGGAGTGGGTTTGGAGGGCAAGGGTTCACTTCTAGAACCAGCCCACACGTGAAGACAACCCAGGGAAGAGGGGAGCGTGGAGGGACCCCTGGAGAAGGGAGCCAGAACCCTTGGGTAAGCGCATCCTCGAGTCCATCCTGCCCCTGGCTGGGAGGCAAAGCTTCCTTACTGTTCAAGCTGGTTTGCGTGGTCATTGCGCATAGGTGAGAGGCGTGGTCGTGGTGTGGGGTGAGAATGAAGCTTACCAGACCCTTCCTGAAACGACCATGATGACGGCTTGTGTTATTATCAAAACTTTTATATTTAGTGCTCACTACATGCTAGGCACTGGCTAAGTGCCTTGCAAAGATGAACTCGATCCACAGTTGTTACGTAGCAGAGTTAAGTGCTATAATTGCACCCACTTTACGGGTTAGAAACCCGAGGCACAAGAGGCTATATAACCTGCCCAAGGTCACACAGTGGCAGAGCCAGGGTTCACGCCCAGGACTCTTTTTTTTTTTTTTTTTTTTTGCAGTACGCAGGCCTCTCACTGTTGTGGCCTCTCCCGTTGCAGAGCACAGGCTCCGGACGCGCAGGCTCAGCGGCCATGGCTCCCGGGCCCAGCTGCTCCGTGGCATGTGGGATCTTCCTGGACCGGGGCACGAACCCGTGTCTTCTGCATCGGCAGGCGGACTCTCAACCACTGTGCCACCAGGGAAGCCCACGCCCAGGACTCTTGTAGTACACACCTTAAATCTGCTCCATCCAGGTGGCATTCCTCACTTTCTCACCAAAAATTTCGTGAGCAGGTGTGGTTAGCCCCATTTTACATAGGAAGACATGGAGGCTTGGGGAGCTTAAATGATTTCTCAGGTGGCAGCACATGGATCCCAGGGGTGGTGCAGCTGGGATTCAAACCATCTGTCTCCAAAGTCCAAACACCCCTGTCCCACCATCTCACCTCTGAGCAACTTAAGAGACAAGCTAATAAAATTCCAGATTGCAGAAAACAGAGCCAAGTGGGGGAGAACTGCTGCTGGGGACGGCCAGCAAGAAGAGGAGGCTGGAAGCTCTTGACACAGGGGGTGATGGTCCAGGACCCAGACTAGCCGTGGACGGAGAAAACACTGAGCGTTAAATGAAGTGGACGTTGTCTCGTTTAACCCATGAAGCATGATATCCAGGCGCTATTGTCCCCATTTCACGGAAGAGAAAACAAGCTCAGAGGCATGAAGTAACTTGTTCAAGGCCCCACGTCCAGCAGGTGGTGCAGCAGGGGAGGTGAAGTTCTTTCTGAAGCTCCATCCGGTTCTGGAAGCCAGACGTTCAGGTTTTGCTACTTGGTGTGACTGACTAGACCCTTCCTAGCCCAGCCTGCCTGTCAGCCTCAAATCAAACGTCTGGACTCTTAGTAGCCCTTTGTGTCTGTCCTTTGCTCCTGAAGGCTTGTTGATATAAAGTTTCAATGAAATAAGTGGATTTTACTTCAGCTACTGTCCAAGAGAACCAGAGCTGGACAGTAGCTAAAGCAGTAAAAAGAGATTTAATCAGAAGCTACTGCAATGGGGGAAAACGGACCCCAGGACAGAACTGGGCTCAATTCTGAAAGCAGCGTGGACACTTACAGCCCAGGAACGAGGTGGGGGTGAATGGGTAGAAAATTACTAAGAGGAAGCATCAGGAGTAAGGGGGGATTCTGGTTGAACTGACCTAGCAGGATTCTTTCTAGAGGCAGCCCTGGGGGATCAGACTTCCCTGGAGGGTGGTGGGGTGTGGAATTTGATCAGATATTGAGGGCGATTAAAGGCTGGGGGTTCTTTCTCAACTGACTTAACAGGATTCTTGCTACAACTGGACCGTGTAGGCCCAACAAGGACAACCAATGTCGAGGCCTAGACGGTTAGGGGAGCCTGATTGAGTGAGGTCAAGGAGAGAGACTGGTCACTATCTAGATGAATTCTCCGTCTACCGTATTATCAGACTTTAAAGCAACACCTGAGCATGTACTGCACTCGGAAGCCAAAATGATAGGATAGCTTCTGTGTTTAAAAAAACTCACTGGGGCTGAAGACAGGCCTGGGGCAGGGAGTCTGGACTTTGGCCTGGGGTTTCTGGGGAGACTAGAGCCCAGGGGAGCAAGTGTGTGTGATGGGGTCCCTTGGCCAAGCTAGTTTGAGGAAGCTGTAGGAATTTGCATTGGGGGAGGGTGGTTGAACGCTTAAGCCTGGAGCCCGGGACAGAAGTGTGGGCTGGACACTTTTTAAAAAAAAGTTAATTAATTAATAATTTTTGGCTGCGTTGGGTCTTCGTTGCTGCGCGTGGGCCCTCTTTAGTTGCGGCGAGCGGGGGCTACTCTTTGCTGTGCTGCGTGAGCCTCTCATTGCAGTGGCCTCTGTTGTTGCGGAGCACAGGCTCTAGGCACACGGGCTTCAGCAGTTGTGGCGCACGGGCTGAGTTGCTCTGCGGCATGTGGGATCTTCCCCGACCAGGGCTCGAACCCATGTCCCCTGCATTGGCAGGCAGATTCTCAACCGCTGTGCCAGTAGGGAAGCCCTGGGCTGTACACTTTTTAAAAAAACTTTTAAAATTTCAAATAATTACAGATTCACAGGAAGTAGTAAAAAAAAAAAATACCATTAGGCCTTCATCCAGTTTCGCTCAATGGTAATATCTTGCATGAGTGTAGTATCAAAGCCAGGAAGCTGACATTGGCCTGATCCGCGGAGCTTTTTCAGATTCCAGCAGTTTAACATGCCGTGTGTGTGTATGTACAGTTCTGCGCAATTTGATGATGCGTGTAGATTGGGTAACCACTGCGACATCGATTGTTCGTGTGTTTATTTATTTCTTGAATGTCTCTGTTCAGTAATAGTGTCTTGGGGGCATCTGTGATAGACACTTAAGGCCGTAGACCTGGATGAGATTTTCAGAGGGAGCAAAGGAGGACACCAGGGGTGGAATACCAGACGGAGGAGAAGGGCTCTGCCCTGGCTCCTGCAAGAGCCTTCCTGAAAGAGAAGGTTCTGTGAAAGGAAGAGGTCTGGGCTCCCCTCCAGGGCACCGTGTTGCCTGCAGCGCCGCCCCCCGCCCCACCGCTGTCCCAGCCCTTGGCCCCAGGTTTTCCAGACCTACTCATAGGTCCCCAAATCATCCGCCCCAAATGCCATCATAGTGGTCCCTCCGCTACGCTCGCCAGAAAGCAGTCTGTATCTGGAGTGCTTTGTTGGGCCGTGTGTACCGGATCTGGGCTTGGGAAAATGTAAATGTATTTGAATAATATGTCAACAACACTTAATACTATAACTAAGGCTGAGGGGACCCTGAGGCTGGACACCGGGATCTCATACCTCAGCACAGGGCTGCCGTGCAGGGCACACTCGTGTGCAGCTCAGCTGTTTGTGGGTCATCGCTACCGTTTGGCACCTTTTTCCCTAGGAGAGCACAACCAGGCTGCATCTCCTGAAAGCCTTTAGCAAGTCAATTCCTACTTAAGTGAGGAGGACATTTTTCCCCAAAGAGGACGGAGGTGACTTAGTATCAATTTCATTCTCTCTACAGTTTTATTCTGTCATCTGCTCGTTAATTCTTTCATCCACGACGTCTCAGTTTTGCAGATTCTGCCCATCACAGCTTCAGACACACGCCCAATGGAAACCCCGCGATGGCGCCTCCCGGGCTGCGGCGGGGCCTGAATGGTGCAGCAGCGCCATCTGTTGGTAGATATGAGAGCTGCAGCCTGAGGACGGCTAATGCTTGTTCTCCATCACCTTCCACAAGAACCCGGTTCACTCAGCCTCAGGTGCTCCCAGCTCTGGGAAAGCCTGGTGTGACGCAAGGAGGTGTGGACCTGGGAGACAGGGACCACCGTTTATGGATCCCTACTGGTTGTGTGTCAGGAGTTACATTGGCTGATGAGGACCAGGGATGAATGGGACATGGGCCCCGACATCCCAGAGCCAAGACAATGATGGGAAGTGCTGGAGCGCCTGGGGGTGCAGTTCTGGCTCTGCCCCTACCAGCCGTGGGACCTGGAGCAAGCTACTTAAGTTCCTTGAGGCTCAGCTTTTTTTGTATTTAAACAGGAAAACGAGGCTAATAATTAGTCCCTGGTGTGGTTGCTTTAAAAAGACACAACTTGAAATGTAAAGAACATAATAGGGATTCACTAAAAGGGCGGTAATTATATTCTTGGTGATGTAATAACAGCTCGTCAGACAAAGAAGGGAGTGCTGGGGAGGGGCGGTCAGGAAAGACTTCCCAAGTGAGGATACATTTCAGCTGGCTTTTGAAAGATGAGTAGGTGTTTTCCAATCCGACAAAGGGGAAGGGCATTCTGTATGGGTGAACGGTGTGTACAAAGGCACAGTGGTAAGAAGTTCCACGGTATATTTGGGAAATGGCATACAGTTTGGTCTCACCTAAGCAAAAGTAGGGGGGCAGCGAGGTGGAGCAGGTAGAACTGAAGCTGGGCAGGTGAGCTCCATCAGAATCTCTAGGAGTGGGTTGTGAAAACCTGTTTCATAAAAGATGCTCAGGGGATTCTGAGGCAGCCTGCTCAAGGTCCAATGTCTGAATACCATCACTCTACCAAGCATTCTGCTTAATTCTCTCTAATCCGTAACCTGGCAAAGTAAACATTATACACAGCAGAGAGCCGAGGCTCAGAGAGGTTAAATGACTTGCCCAAGATCACACAGTTAACGTGAGCTGAGATTCAATCCCTGGTTATTTTGACTTCAAATCCTATACACGCAGCGAGTGCTCGATAAAAGTAGACACTACCCTAGCCCCGATGCTCTTAAGGCCTGGGCTACCAGAGGTGCTGGTGTCCTGTTTTCCTGACGTCTGTGCTGTCAGGATTTGAGGGAAGACAGGTTCAGGGCCAGGGAAACCCACTCTGTGGGCCAGATTCTTATGCTGGGTGCATGCATTTAGGTTTTTCTGGTTGAAATTCCTTATTGGAAGGAAGAGAGCACTGCTTTTCCTTCTCAGGAATTTTGCCAGAGGTAGTTTTGTGGGTGCGCACGGAATTTTTTTAAAAATGCAAAACAGTCTCAAACTTACAGAAAAGCTTCAGCACAAATTATATGTTTTTTTCTGGAACCATTTGAGGGTACATTGACATGATGCTCCATTGCTCCTGAATACTTCAGTGTATTTCCTGCAATAAGGATTTTCTCCTATTCGGTCATAATACACCCATCACTCCCAACCGGGTAGTAAACACGATGCGTCACTGCTGTTCAAGTCTCACCAACCGTCCCCATGATTCCTTTGTCACAAACGGATCCAGTTCTGGTCCGCGTTGGCATCTGACTGTGGGCCTCCTTGGTCTCCTACAGTCTGGAGCACTTCCTCAGTCTTTACCTGACTTTCATGACTTTGACACTTGTACGGTTAAGGGCCAGTTTGTCTGTAGACTGTCCCTCTGTTTGGGTGTGTCTGCTGTTCCCTTGTGATTGGATTCAGGTTAAAAATCTTTGACAGGTAAATCCTAGAAGTGCTACTTACGTGGCACATGATTTCAATTAGTCCCATTAATGATGACACTCATGGTATCATCTGGTTACCGTGGTGACCACCAGGCTTCTCCCTGTCAAGTTACCTTTGCAATTAATAAATACTCTGTGGGGTAATATGTTGAAACTCTGTGAATATCCCGTTCCTCATCAGACTTTCCGTGTATTCATCTCTATCCTGTTTACTCAGTGGGTTATAATCCATTATATCGTTATTATTATTATTTTTTTTGCGGTACGCGGGCCTCTCACTGCTGTGGCCTCTCCCATTGCGGAGCACAGGCTCCGGACGCGCAGGCTCAGCGGCCATGGCTCCCGGGCCCAGCCACTCCGCGGCATGTGGGATCTTCCCGGACCGGGGCACGAACCCGTGTCCCCTGCATCGGCAGGCGGACTCTCAACCACTGCACCACCAGGGAAGCCCTTCTGCATCCTTTTGACATGTCCCCTCGTCCTGAGCACTCCCTGTTTTCTGCTGCAATAAGATAATCCGAGCTCATTATGTTCTCTCTCTGCCGCAGCCCTGGAGCCACAGCCAGTTCTCCAAGGAGCCCCAGTCCACCCAGTGGGGAATAGAATTTACAGTCAGTATCCGGGTGCCAGGTGTGCTTGTTGCTACTGGGGGGGTCATGGCTCCCAGACCCTCTCAATGGAATATACGTGTGTGTGTACATACACATTTACATCTATTTTCTGTACCTATCTATACATTTATCTATTTAGATCACATGTTTACTTACTTATCAACCTCTTTATGTTCCCAGTCTCTTAGCTAGATGGCTTTTGAGCTTTCGGAGAACAATGGAACGTTAAAGCTTTTCGAAACGATCTAGTCTAACCTCTTTATTTTAGATAAAAATAAAATAGATGAGGGACTGGGAAGAAGCGGGAGGAATGCCAGGCTGACCTCGCCTTCAAGGAGCTGCAGGCTGTGATCCATTAGACAGGGGCTCGTCTTCCGGGGGAGGAGTGGGCTAACGTGGGGCCGTCCCAGAGGCAGAATGAAAGCGTTGTAAGGAAGCAGGTGCCTCGAGGTAAGGAAGGGCTTTGGGACAGTCAGAGCTGGCCACGATGGAGATGAGGACTCCGGGAGGTGGCGAGCTCCCTGATTGGCCCCCCATGGGTGCAGCCAGGGGCTCCAGCCGGGAGGGTGGTGGAACTGGGGCGCTCTGGCTCCCCTGCAGCCCTGCCCCCCCCCCCCCACGCCCCGATCTGCCCACCTGCTCTGGTCAGCAGGCTTGGGAGGCCTTTTCCACATTCTGATGGGCTGGTTCCCTGGCTTGATTTTTCTAAAACTTTCTTCCCTCCAGGTTCCCCCAGGGGCCAGCTCATTCCCTGAGCCCTGAGCACCCACTCCCTGGACGCTCTGGAACCTCCCCTTCCCCTGGATTACACTCCCACCACCCCTCCACTCTGTAAGCGAAACTCTCCCTAACCTGGGCCACGGGGTCCAGCGTGGTCTGAGCCTGAGATCGGGACAGAAGTGCAGGGCCGGCGCCCAGTAAGCCCTCGTCCTGCCTTCTTGGGTGTAGATGCTCCCACCTTTCCCGGGGTCACGCGCCTTTGGGGTTCAGCCTTCCCCACTCGCCTGGACTCCCTGACTTCTTGAAGGTTCCAGCCCTTTTGAATCAATGTCTGCAGTTACAAATGGGCTTTCGGGGTCATCTGAGAACTCTGTGATTCTGGGGGCTTCCCTCAGAGCTCCTGTCCCCCTGGGGTCTCCCCTTAGATTCCTCCTCCCCTTTGGTGCCTGCGGCCGATCAGGTTCTGCCAGAAATACCAAGGTGACCAGGAGGTGGCGCTGCTGGGCCAGAGGTCTGCACCCTTCCGTGAAAATTAGGTTCAGAGAAAGGACCACGTGTAGGGCAAAAGGGAGGGCTGGGGACTAGAGGAGGTATAGTCCACCTAAGAGCATTGTGTGTGTGTGTGTGTGTGTGTGTGTGTGTGTGTGTGTGTGTGTGTGTGTGTACACCAGTAAACACGTACATAAATACATACCAGCTAATACACGCACATCATACTTACTAGTAAATATATACACACACACATAAATGCATATCAATATATACACCAATAGGTATATACACACACACATGCATACCAGTATACACACACATACACACATATACCAGCATGTGTATATGTATATATTGTGTATACATACATATATACAAGCATATAAAATGTATATATAGACACACATATATACCAGTACAAACACATACACACAGGCATGCACATGTGTGTGTGTGTATACTGGTATGTATGCCTGTGTGTGTGTAAATATACACTAGCAGGTGTGTGTGTGCACACATGGATATGTATGTACGTGTATACACGTATGCACGCACACTGGTATGCACGTGTGTGTACATGATGTCTATGGAGGTACCAGCAAGTAGGCACCGCCAGTTTGTGGCTCTGGCTCCTGACCTCCGAGGCTCTGGAAAGGCAGCAGCTTCTCCGCAAATCAAGCAGCCTGTGTCCAGATCTCCTTTCTCCTCTCAGATGTTTTTTGATTGCATATGGACAAGAAGTTAGCACACCCCTTAACAGGTACCAGACGAAAGTCCAGCTGGGGGGTGCAAGATTCTCATGGCAATTACAAAGATTGACCCTAAAATATGCCTTCAACCACACAGCTGTCATTTTTATGTCCTCAAAAGTTAATATAAGATAGCAGTGGATTTTCCCTGAAACATCATCTATCCCTGCACAGGAAACTGGGGATGCGGGTGACAGCTGGGAGGTTGGGGGCAGTTTTGAACTTAGGACAGGCCAGGCTGGCAGGGCCACCTTTGCTCAACAGTGACACCCTGTGGCAGTGACCACAACAACAGGCCCCTGGATACCATCTGAGAAAGCATTCACTGGGGTTGGGGAGTCCTGGGGGTATTCGTGGAGGAGGACCCCAAGGTACCTTTGAGAGAGATGAGCTCATCTGAAAAGCAAGAGTCACGTGACCGCATTTTATACCCCAAGTAGGTGAAGCTGGAATCTGCTTATAAGTGTGTCCATGCCTCTTTCTCTGACAGAACAGGCTTTGTGTCCAGGCTCCTTGCTAAAGTGTGTGTGTGTGTGTGTGTGTGTGTGAGAGAGAGAGAGAGAGAGAGAGACAGAGCGAGAGAGAGAGAGAGAGAGACAGAGAGAGAGAGTTGGGGGCAGGTATAAACTGCAAAGGGTTAATGTCCACTAGCCCAGGTGAGGGTTAAACGCTCAGGTCTCTGAAGCATATTCTAGAAGAGCAAGCTTGCCCCCTGAAGGCTGGGGGCGTGGTCTGGTGACCGATTGGCCCCATGTAGCCTTTATGGCGCTGAAGGACTCGGGCCAGCCTTCCTCAGGCTGGCCTCGTTTGTCAGGCCGGGGCAGCTATCGGGCAAAGGTGAGCAGCTCGCACGTCAGTTCAGTGTCACCATGACTCCACACTGTGAGTGTGCTGCTTCCTCTCCGTTCACACCGAGGCCCTGCCGCACCCAGCCTGGAACCAGTTTATGGCCTGAGAGTTGAGAGCAGGAGGGTATGGGGAACTGCATATTTCAATAGTATAAACGACTACCGGCCACAGAACCAATGTCAAGTTACTAAAACATGGTGCAAACTGCTTGCTGTCTTTTTTATGGGGCTTCTGACTTGTGATTAAAAGGAAATCCTGAAATCCTGCTAAAAAGAAGGTAAAGTTGGGACTTCCCCGGCGGTCCAGTGGTTAAGACTCTGTGCTTCCACTGCAGGGAGTGTGAGTTCGATCCCTGGTCGGGGAACTAAGATCCCTCATGCCACGAGGTGAGGCAAAAAGAAAAAAAAAGCTAATGTCCTGGGTGTGCTAGAACATTCCTCAGCTTTGTCTGGTGCAATGTTTAAAGATGCAGTGCGGACGGATGCTTGCCGTTTCTGGTGAAAGAATAAGCAGGTATCAGAACCGGAGGTGAGCTCAGCTGGGGCAGGTGCCTTTCCCAGCTCCTGGGTGTCCTGTACCTGTCCTCCTGTGGCCGGGGGCCCACTACAGCCTTTGCCCTGGACACTGGGCCTGCGCTCAGCATCCTAGCGTCTCCCCCAGGGCTTCGTGACAAGGAAGCAGCCCCTCCATTCGCGGGCTCTGTGTCAGTTTCCCTGAGCCTCCTTTTCCGTCCCTGTCGAATGGGAATAAGGAATGCCTGCCTTTTGCTCCAGTGAGACTGTTGAGAGGTGCCAGGTGTATGGAAGGGCTTGGCAAACAGCAGACGGAGCACCTGCTGTGAGCCACGCTGCCCAGGGAGCTAAGCACGCAGCCGGGGAGAGCGCTAGCTGCCTGTGCTGGGCCCGCTGGCTGGAGCTGCTGCCACTCGGCCCACAGCGGCCCCACCCGGTTCCGAGGAGACGCTCACCACCAGCCACTGATGGTCCAAGTCCTGCTGGCTGACACCGCCTTCTAGAAAGTTCCCCTTCCCCAAATATGTCTGGGAGTCCTCAGGGATGTGCAGAATTCAGTTCTGCTGTACTGTCCGTTGTGAAATGTGAATTTGTCCCAACATGATTGATAGATCAGGAAACAAGGTGAGCATGACACGGATTTCAAACTTCACGTTTGCTTCTGCATGATTTTTTGTTGAGGGACACTAGGTGGTTGCAGACAGCTACACCCCGCTGATCCGAGCCTTGGAACACACACACACACGCACACGCACGCACACCTCTCACATCTCCCGGCACCTCAATCCACCATATCTGGTGTCGCTTCTTCCCCTCCCATCCCCGTCTCCCTCCTTCCTCCCCTTCACAGCTCACAAGCTGTCACCCTCAACCCCCATGTCCTCAAGCATTGCTGAGTAACTGAAGAGATATTAAGAGGGCTAGTGATAAAAAAAGAGAACTTTCAGAGAATGTTGGCCCAGATTTCCAGGGTCTAGAAACCTCCCTGAATGAAGAAACAGCTGGGTTTGACTAGAGTGAGAGATTTTATTTCTGGGATTATGGCAGGCATGTCATCAGGTCTGGTGTAACAAGAATGTCGAGATGGAAGGGACCTCAGAGACCACCAAGGATAAGACCCACATTATGGTTCAGATAAAGAAGGTGTGTTGGTTTGCGGGGCTTCTGTAACAAAGTACCACAAACTGGGTGGCTGAAAACATCAGAAGTTTATCCTCTCACAGCTCTGGGGGCTGGAAGTCTGAAAACAAGGTGTCGCCAGGGTTGGTTCCTCCTGAGGCTGTGAGGGAACATCTGTTCCAGGCTCTCTCCAGCTTCCGCTGGTTTTCTCGCGATCCTTGGCACTCCTTGGCTTGTAGACACATCACTCCAGTCTCTGCCTTTGACGTCTTCAAGGGTGTTGTCCCTGTGTGTGTGTCTGTGTCTCCTCTCCTCTTTTCATAG
This sequence comes from Aethalodelphis obliquidens, assembly GCF_003676395.1. Lineage (NCBI taxonomy): Eukaryota > Metazoa > Chordata > Mammalia > Artiodactyla > Delphinidae > Aethalodelphis > Aethalodelphis obliquidens. The sequence goes on from NW_020837956.1 coordinate 37,193,979, forward strand.
GGACATATAAAAAAATAAAATAATAAAAATCCACGTAGTCATATTGGACTAAGGTCCACCCTACTTCAATATAACCTCATCTTATTATGACAGCAACAACTCTATTTCTGAGTAAGATCACATACTGAGATACTGGGGGTTGGGATTTCAACGCACCGTTTTTGGGGAACACAATTCACCCATAACAGACGGGTTATGACCTGATTAAATCTCACAGCTAATTCATTGATTAATTCACTTCATTCTGCCTCTGGTGCCCAGTTAATAGCAAATTATCTTTCAAATTCTTGAAATGCTAGTAGCTTCTGGCTTGTCTGCAATTCCTATGTGCCTGTTATTCAGGAAAAAGAAGACTTGTATGGTGGAAAGAAAGATTAGCTAGTTTTTGGTGCACTGTTTTGTTTTCTGCAAGACACCTACAGGCACTGCAAACTGGGGGAGAAAACAGTTGCATGAGACAAATGAAGCTATGGCACCCCTGCCAAAGAGCTCTTGAGTTTTGAGTAGATATTTCCTCTTCCCTGTGCCTGGGGTGGGAGGGTTGTTAATGAACCCGTGTACCGCTGCCGTTGAACCTTGGCTGGGAGACGAGATTTCTCACTCAAAGAAGGTGGCTGTGATGTCAGCCAAGAGATTGCAAAACTGCCTGGTTGGAAATGCTGAAGGATGCTGTGTCAGCTGGCCTGAGAGATACGCGTCCACAGGGCAGGTGGCTGGATGCTGGGGTCAGAGTGCGCTCACAGCCCAGCCCAGGAGGATTCCCTTCTCGTTGGAGCTGCCTAAGGATCCGTCTGCTCCACGTATCTGGGCATTTGTGAGACAGGGACAGGGGCACGGTGGCTTCAGGGGTGTGTGACCTGCACTTACAAGAGCCTGAGCTCAGTTTACACTCTAGTCTGGCCATTTGAAATCCTTAATGATTTTTGAACAAGAGGTCCTGCATTTTCCTGTTGCATTGGTCCCGGCGAACTACATAGCGGTCCCGATGAGTGTCCTTGGTCCCTGGTGATTTGTGAGGCAAGTGGTGACACTGACAGCCTTAAACCCACGTTCAGGTGTCTGAAAGAGAGAACCCAGAGCCAGTGGAAGGAAACCTGAGGCCAGCGCTTAGCACTTTACCTCACCACGCTAGCACCTGAAATCACTATGAGACCTCGGGCAGGTCATCTAGCCTCTCTTGGCCTCAGTTTCTTCATCTGTAAAGTCAGCATGCAGATACCAGCCCTGCCTATCCCCTGGAATTGCTAGGAGCTCCTTGAGTGTAGGGACGCAACTTCTCCTTTTTGCACCTGTGCAAATCCAGCCCAGCACCTTGCATTTAGTACAGATTCAGTACATACTTGATAAAAGCAGGAGATAATGCAGGGAAAGGTCTTAGGCAAAGCCACGTGAATGATGGGTTGGGTGTGATATGTTGTCATAACAGACTGTCTGGTGTCTTGTGCAAATGTGCCCATTGGACGCTGCTGCTCTCGGTTCCATTCAAGAGGACGACAGATGCTGCTCAGTTTGGGGTCAGACTCTTGAAAATCTACCCCGAGGATGCTTGGAACACTGAAATGAATACATGATGCCTTCCTCCTCTTAGCCAAGTTTTGACCATCCAGGTCTGCCCTTGGGAGGGTGCAGTAATTATCTCGGCACCAGCCACCTCTCTGAATGCACACTGTGCGCATGGGGTTAATTTAATTCACACCAGCCCCAATTCCATCTCTCTCCATTTTACAGATGGCAATGTAACTTAAGGGACCTGCCCGTGGTATTTTGCGACTTGGAGGGGACAGAGTCAGCCTGGGGCCCAGGTCTCTCTGGTACCCCTGTCTTGGGTCCTGTCAGCCGTGCTGCACGCCCGTGTTCAGTGTGTTCCCTGAGCTGGGTCCTCTGGGGTTTTTAGTATGGGTCACTCTGCGAGATTGTCTAGAGATAGCCAGTTTCATGTATTTTAGCTTCACATGTTTCTTGAGGCTTCTGAAAGTGAACTGTGCAGTCTCCTTAGAAGTTTAGGAAACTAGCATTTATTTTTAATTTGGGTAATAGCTTTATTGTGATATAATTCACATCCTATACAATCAACCCATTTAAAGTGTACAATACAATATTTTTCACTGTATTGAAATAATTTGCACAACCACTGCCACAGTTAATTTTAGAACATTTTCATCACCCCCAAAAGAAACCCCACACACTTTTGTATTAACCCCTCCTCTCCCGTCCCCTCACTAGGCAACCACTAGTCTACATTCTGTCCCTACGGATTTGCCAATTCTGGACATTTCATATAAATGGAATCCTACAATATGTGGCCTTTATGTCTGGCTTCGTTCACTGAGCATCATGTTTTCAAGGTCCATCCATGTTTGTAGCACATGTCAGTACCTCATTCCTCTTTAAGGCAGAAAAACATTCCATTGTATGGAGAGAGCACATTTTGTTTATCCTTGCATCCTCCGATGGATGTTGGGTTGTTTCCACTGTTTGACGATTATGGATAATGCTATCTGAGCACTCTTGCATAGATTTTTGTGTGGCCACGTGTTTTCATCTATCCTTCATTTTCATGTGATTCTTTTCTAGGAGCCAAATGCTCTGGAGACCCCCTGTGGATGACACTGAGTAAACTGTGTCTGCTTGGGCCCAGGTTTCTCGTCTATAAAACAGATCTGGGAAGAGCAGCAGATCTGTGTGTGTGTGCGCGTGCGTGTGTGTGTGTGTGTGAGCGCACATGTATATGTCTTTCTCCGTGTGGGCTGGAGCGAGGGGTGCTAATCAGGAAACAGGCCAGAGGGTGGCTGGTGAGACACTCAGAACAGGAAGACATTCTTGGTGGAGGAGAGAGGGATCGCTCAACGACCCCATCCTCTCTCCTCTCTCAGTGCCCCTCTGCTGAGCTGGAAGAAGATGCAGGTGAGAAGGGTTTAAGACACTTTGAGTTCCGATGTCGGATCGGCACAGTTTGACTTGGAAAGAGAATGCGGAATCAGGCCTTCAGTGAGTCATCCGCAAGGGGTACCTTCCTGTCACCCACTGCCCCTTTCCCTCAGGATCCTGGCGGGGCCCCTGAGTCTATCAAATGCAGAGCTTCTAGCAGAGCTCTTGCCAGGGGGCTGAGAGGATGCACTGCTTCATCTTTCTCTGCCCACCGTCTTGTTTCAGGATGACAGACGGCTCTGGCTCACCTAGGTGTGATCTTAATCTGGCCAAAATCATTCAGGTTCTTCACACACAGCTTGGCAGAGTGAAAAGAGGATAAGCTGTGATTGGACAAACTTGATTCCCGCTCTGGGTCGGTCACTCACCAGGTGTACAGCCTTCGGCAGGTCTCTCACCCTCTCTGGACCTCATTCTCTTTATCTGAAGAAGAGGACGATTCTTACTCTGCAGGGTCGCTGAGAGCATCAGACGGTGAACACTAAGGGCCTGGAGATAGTAAACAGTCAACATCAACAGCTTGTGGTAGAACAATGCTGGCTGCTCTGCTAAAACACTCTGCTCTATTTAAGATGGATAACCAACAAGGACCTACTGTAGAGCACAGGGAACTCTGCTCCCTGTGGGAAATGGGAAAAGAATTTGAAAAAGAATAGATACGTATACATATAACTGAATCCCTTTGCTGTACACCTGAAATTAACACAACATTGTTAATCAACTATACTCCAATATAAAATAAAAAGTTAAAAAAAGTAAAATAAACAAAACAAAACAAAAACACACCTGACACTGGTAGGTCTCATGTAGCCTGGGGGCAGAAGCCAGGGAGCTTTCATTCTCGGTGGGATGCATTTTTCCCCACAGATGACCCTTCTACTACATCTCCATACACTCATGGATTTCCAAGGGACTCTGAATTTTTCCTTGGTGAATTTTAGTGAGTTTTACTCCATGTCTGAGTTACATTCAGTATTTTACAAATACTTATCCACCTAACCAGTGCGTACCAGTCCATCTTCTAGGCTTACCTCTCTGATGAGTGTAGATTAGGGAAAGTATTTGAAAGATGTATAAGACACGGATACTCTTCACAGATAGATCAGAGACTCACGGGAGGAGGGAAGCTGGCTCAGGGGACCCCAGACGTGGGTTTTACTTCTGGTATTGCTGCTGCCTCACTGTGTGACCTTAGGAAAGTCATTCAAACTTTGGTGGATTCCTTTCACAAGGGAGTTGAATTAAGCGGTTTTTAGGACCCCTCGCCAGGCCTGACTCTCTAGAAGAATCCTCCCATGTGCCCTCATTCCTTAGTGGGTGGGGACGTGGCCTGGGAAATGGGACAGTAGTGCAGTCTGGCCTTCCTGGTTTCAGTCTAAATCACCACACATCTACACTTTCCTAGCGTGGATGACTTTCTGTTGGAACCAGAAAGGTGAGATGTGTTACAGCTGGACCTGGGCTGAGGGTGGGGCAGCATCACAGGGACTGGGCAGGGCACAGGTGGCTTCATCACCTCGTTTGCTTTTAGTTTTTATTATGGAAATTTCCAATATACACAAAGGTAGGGAGAACAGTGCAATGCACCTCTTATCACCCCGGTTCACCAGGTAGTATAGTAATATTTTCCCACCTTGTTTCATTTATACTCCTTCTCCAACATAATTTTTTTACTGAGGTAACATTGGTTTATAGCATTATATAAGTTTCATGTGCACAACGCTGTATTTCCACTTCTATTTGCCCTATAGATGTAATTTTCACCACTGAAAATGTAGTTTCCATCCGTCAGCACATTGTTGATTCTCTCCACCCATTTCCCCCGTCCCGCTTCCCCTCTGGTGACCACCACTCTGCTCTCTGTATCAATATGTTTCTTTCTGTTTGCTTTGTTCATTTATTTATTTATTTATGTGTGTGTGTGTGTTTGTTTCTTTGTTTTTCATATTCCACATGAGTGAAATCATACGGTATTTATCTTTCCCTAATTTTATTTTGCATAACACCCTCAAGGCCCATTTGTGTTACAAATGGCAAGACCTCATCTTTTTTATGGCTGAGTAATATTCCTTTGCGTATATGCGAGTGTGTGTATGTGTGTGCGCATGCGTGTGTGTATCACATATTCTTTATTCGGTCACCCATCAAAGGGCACTTAAGTTGTTTCCATATCTTGGCTGCTGTAAATAATGCTGCTATGAACATAGGGGTGCATGTATCTTTTTGAATTAGTGTTTCTGTTTTCTTTGGATAAATACCCAGAAGTGGGATGGCTGGATCACATGATAGTTCTGTTCTTAATTTTTTGAGGAACCTCCATGCTGTTCTCCATAGTGGCTGCACCAATTTACATTTTCACCAACAGGGCACAAGGGTTCCCTCTTCTCCACATCTTCACTAATACTTGTAATTTCTTGTCTTTTTGGTAACAGCCATTCTAACAGGCATGAGGTGATATCTCACCGTGGTTTTGATTTGCATTTCCTTAATAATTAGTGACGTTGCACATCTTTCCATGTGCCTGCTGGCCATGTGTATGTCTTTGGAAAAATGTCTATTCAGCTCCTCTACCCATTTTTAAATCAGGCTTTTTTTGTTGTTGAGTTGTATGAGTTCTTTATATATTTTGGATATTAACCCCTTATCGGATATATCATTTGCAAATATCTCCTCCCATTCGGGAAACACACTTTTTTTTTTTTTTTTGGCTGCGTTGGGCCTGTGTTGCTGCGAGTGAGCTTTTTCTCTAGTTGCGGTGCGTGGGCTTCTCATTGCGAACAGAAGCGCCGGCTCTAGGTGCACGGGCTTCAATAGTTGTGGCTCATGGGCTCAGTAGTTGTGGCTCGTGAGCTCTAGAGCGCAGGCTCAGTAGTTGTGGCGCACGGGCTTAGTTGCTCTGTGGCATGTGGGATCTTCCCGGACCAGGGCTTGAACCGGTGTCCTCTGCGTTGGCAGGTGGATTCTTTTTTTTTTGCGGTATGCGGGCCTCTCACTGTTGTGGCCTCTCCCGTTGCAGAGTACAGGCTCCAGACGTGCAGGCTCAGCAGCCATGGCTCACGGGCCCAGCCGCTCCGTGGCATGTGGGATCTTCCCAGACCAGGGCACGAACCCGTGTCCCCTGCATCGGCAGGCGGACTCCCAACCACTGCACCACCAGGGAAGCCCTCATGGCTGAATTTTTAAGGATGAACAGGCTGCTGGCAGGCAGGTGACAGAGAAACAATGGAGCCAGAAAGAGAGGGTGTGGGGAACATGCGGCACTTAGGAAGCACCGGGCAACCTTTCTTTAACCAACATACGTACCAGCTACTCTTCTGGGCCCATGAACAAAACAGACAAAAATCTCTAACCTAACGGAGCCTATGTGATTCGTGGGGGAGGACTGACAGGAACCTAAGAAATAAATATATACATAAATATATGCAATGTGTTAAAAAAGAAGAGCTGTGGGAAAGAAAAACAGTGAAAATGAGGTAAAGGGGATTAGGTGTGTGGGCTTGGGATGGGTTGCCATGTAAAACAGGAAACAGGAAACTGGCCGGATGCCTACAGCTCCCTTTTCCTTCCTTTGCACAGACACGAAGGCCACGTTCCTCGGCCTTTTTTGCAGTTAGATCAGGGCAATTGGACCGCCTTCTGGACAACAGAGGACAGTAGGTCCTAACCCCCGAGTGACAGTCCATGTCCTTCCATGGCCGTGCAGGTGACACACCCTGGAGATGAGATGGCAGAGCTCAGGTCGCTGAGCCATTAGTTTGGAAGTGTATTTACAAACCCTGAACATGAAACTGGGTTCACAGCGGAGGTGCCCTATCTGGGGTGCCCCTGTGACACCCCGCCCACTCTCTGACCCTCTTGCTCCCTTTTCTTCCCTGGTGTATCTTCTTCCAGGGCAGGACAGCAGCTGCCTGGGGCAAAGAGGACAGGCTGAGGAAGGTTGGCTGCAGACTTGCACCTGTGCCAGCTCAGAGGTGCCAAGCGGAGCATCCCAGGATGCCCACCCATCCTTAGCAGCCTGGTCTCATCACTCAGCCACACTGATGAACAAGTTCGGCCCCTGGGAGGTCACCCTGAGCCCAAGGTCTCCTGGAGGCTGCAAAAATAAATCCAAGCCACTGCTAATGTTACTTATAAGCTGTGGAATTAAAACAGGGGGAAAATCAATGAATTAAAATTAACCCTTTTTCCAGACTGCAAGCATTTTGCTTCCCCAGAACCTAGTAAAAATGGGTGACTGATTCTTCTGTTATAAAATGAGTTTGCCATTTTTACTGCAATGAAAAGGTTTAATTTGAAATAGGATTGATCCCAGTGGTTTTATTCTAAAAGATAAAGCCTCAAAGAATGCTGTTTATTCTCCAAGAAAAACCATCTCTTATTACCTGTGTCACACTGGTCAAGTTACCTTAGGAATCTGAGGCTCTGTTGCCACGTTTGTAAAATGAGAAGAATCATGCTGCCCTCACAGGGCTATTTTGAAGGTCAAATGTGATGACACACGCTGAGCCCCTGATCCAGCGGCTGGGATTTGGTAAAATCTCAAGAAATAGTCCCTCCCTTCTGTAGGGTGAGCTGATATATGAGGGTCCAAAAAGGCCTGTTGAAGGTGGAGGAAGAAATTAAGGTTTTTGAAACTAACACACCGTTGTAAAGCAATTATACTCCAATAAAGATGTTAAAAAAAAAAAAGAAATTAAGGTTTTGATGTAGTCACACAAAACAGAGGTGCAAAGTTATAACCAAAAAGGATGGGGTGTGTTCTACAGACAGGTTTTAAGAAGGACGTATGGAAAGCGTATATAGATATATGTGTGTACACATACCCTTATGTAACGGGTACAGTCTGAATTTGGAATTGGAATTCCTAGGTTTCAGGCTCTTGCTGTCCTTTAACATGATCCTTATCTTTTTCAAATATAAAATCAATTTAGTTATCTGCTTCATCCGTCACTGCAGGGATGGAATGAGAAAACGCATGTGAAAGCACTTTGATCAGGGCAAATACGTGAGAAATATGAGGAGTTAGTATTGCACAGGTGTTTGAAGGTGGACACCTTTCAGAGGCATGGTGTGATAAGGTGTGCGCTGTGGGTTCTGGGTAAATGCCAAGCTGCGATAACCCGGAAAAGAATGCCACCCAGGTGTCTCTAAGAATTATGGAAACTCTAAGAATTATGGGATTTTTTGCCCTTTTCCAGGCAGGAGTAATACGGCCACGGCTGCTATGGGATGCCAGTGTTAAGTGTCCTGGTCACCCAGCAGGGATTCAGAAGCAAGTTCTTGTTTGTTAAGCCTCACCAATCTTTCGAGGAGGGAGGTAAAATGTGAACCCCCTCATAAAACAGAGCAAAGCTGTGCACTTGAACAACACAGAAGAGGAAAAGAAAATTGAAACCAATTCATACCATTCAAGTGTTTTCCAAAAATTTCACCAAGAATATGGTCAATGCCCTCTTCATGCCTCTATTATAATAAGGTTCTCACTGTTTTGTCATTGTTGGCTTACAGGTCCACGTCCCATTCACAAGACAGTGGGATCCAGGGGCTGGCCCTGAATCTTTTCCATTGCTGGTTCCCCAGGGTTTGGTGCAGAAAAGAGCTTAATAAATGTTTGTTGAAAATGAATGAGTACCCATGTTCAGTATTAATGAGTGTGAACATATTAATTTGAATTCTACTGGTTTTTCTTGTCAATTTTTCACATATACAGTTCAGATGTGGAAATAGTGCATTTGACTGATAATTGTCATTTTAATAATTTATTATGTTCCAGATAAATGTGCCATCATGTCTTTCCATTCCTCTCCTATTGAGCATTTGTGGTATTCCCAGTTTTTCGCTATTGTACATAGTTCGAAAGTGAACTTTCTTCTCCTTCCCCTCCCCTCTGCCTCCCCTCCCCCTCCCTCCTCTCCCCACCCCCTCCTTCTTATTCTCTTCTTGCATGTTTCTTTCCCCCACTTTATAGTTATTTCTTGGGGATATATTACCCTATGTGGAGTTATCTGGTCAAAATACGTGCAAATGGCAGGAACATTCCACAGAAAGATCAATGCAATATTTTCAGGGCCACCATGTAGAATGAGTTCAGCTTCTACCAATGTCCTAATTCTCTTTCTTGTCCTAATATTTTATTATGAAAAGTTTCAAACATGCAGAGAAGCCAAAATAATTTTACAGTGAGTACTCACCACCCAAATTCTACCCTTGATATTTCACTGTAGTTGCTTTATCACATATCCACCAATCTAGCCATCCAATAATATATCTCACTTCTTATATTTATATATTTACTTTGAAAAAGTAAATTGCAGACACCAGTTCACTTCCTCTCACATACTTCAGCGTGCTCATCACTAACTAGAATTCAATATTTGTTTATAGTTTTCCCTTTTGAGGTAAATAAATGATATATATATATAATGAAATGCACAGATCTTAAGGTACCTTTGCTGAGTTTTGACAAATGCATATGTAAATCCATGTCATGATATAGAACATTCCCATAGTCTAGAAAATTTCCTCATGCCCCCTCCTAGTCAATCCCTGACCCCCTCCTCCAAAAGCAGCCACTATTTTGATTTTTTCTAACACAGATCAGTTTTTTCTAGAGTTCCAGAATATTCCATAAAAATGGAATCATCCAGTAGGAAGTCATTTGTGTAGGGCTTCTTTCACTCCGCATGATGATTTTGCTATTCATCCATATTCTTGCATGTATCATTCTTTTTATTGCTGGGAAGTATTCCATTGCATGAATATATCACAATTTGTTTATCCACTGATGGACACCTGGACCCTTTCCAGGATTTGGAAATTATGGATAAAGCTGCTATGAATATTCTTGTTCAAGTCCTTTTGTGAATTTCGATATCTTTTTGCTACTTCAATAGATATGTCATGTTACCTTTAAATTGTCATAATTTCCATTTGTTTAATTGCCAGTAATGGTGTGCATTTTTACCCTCTGCTGATAATAATAATCCCATTTCTTGAATGCTCACAATAGTGACAGGTCCTCTAATTTATCCTTATAAGTATCCTGCAAAGTAGGTATAATTATATCCATTTTACATGTGAAGGGACAGATGTGGGCTCATTAGGTAATTGGAATGTGTGGACTCTGACTCATTACGGGTCCGAGACTCTCTCCAGGCCAGACCACGGCTCCTGGCGGCCCTGAGTACCAGCTGGACACGTCTTTGCTCACTTCTGGGAGGAGCATCTAGACCTGTTCATTATGCAGTTCTACCAATTTTAATAATTTTGTTAATAATCTCTTCACAGGGACTTCCCTGGTGGCGCAGTGGTTAAGAATTCGCCTGCCAATGCAAGGGACATGGGTTCGAGCCCTGGTCTGGGAAGATCCCACAGGCCACGGAGCAACTAAGCCTGTGCGCCACAACTACTGAGCCTGCGCTCTAGAGTCTGTGAGCCACAACTACTGAGCCCGGGTGCCACAACTACTGAAGCTTGCGTGCCTAGAGCCCATGATCCGCAACAAGAGAAGCCACTGCCATGAGAAGTCTGCACACAGCGACGTAGACCCAACACAGCCAAAGATAAATAAATAAATAAATAAATAAATAAATAAATAAATAAATAAATAAATAAATAAATAAAAATAAGCTCTTCACAGTAATTTTTTTTTTACAGGACCAGATTTTTATTTTTATTTATTTATTTTCTGTAACTAATTTATTTATTTATTTTTTAACATCTTTGCTGGAGTATAATTGCTTTACAATGGTGTGTTAGTTTCTGCTTTATAACAAAGTGAATCAGCTATACGTATACATATATCCCCATATCCCCTCCCTCTTGCGTCTCCCTCCCACCTTCCCTATCCCACCCCTCTAGGTGGTCACAAAGCACTGAGCTGATCTCCCTGTGCTATGCGGCTGCTTCCCACTAGTTATCTATTTTACATTTGGTAGTGTATATACGTCCATGCCACTCTCTCACTTCGCCCCCGCTTACCCTTCCCCCTCTCCATGTCCTCAAGTCCATTCATTCTCTATGTCTGCATCTTTATTCCTCTCCTGCCCCTAGGTTCTTCAGAAACTCTTTTTTTTTTTAGATTCCATATATATGTATTAGCATACGGTATGTGTTTTTCTCTTTCTACTTACTTCACTCTGTATGACAGTCTCTAGGTCCATCCACCTCACTACAAATAACTCAATTTCATTTCTTTTTATGGCTGAGTAATATTCCATTGTATACATGTGCCACATCTTCTTTATCCAGTCATCAGTCGATGGACACCTAGGTTGCTTCCATGTCCTGGCTGTTGTAAATAGAGCTGCAGTGAACATTGTGGTACATGACTCTTTTTGAATTATGGTTTTCTCAGGGTATATGCCCAGTAGTGGGATTGCTGGGTCGTATGGTAGCTCTATTTTTAGTTTTTTAAGGAACCTCCATACTGTTCTCCATAGTGGCTATATCAATTTACATTCTCACCAATAGTGCAAGACGGTTCCCTTTTCTCCACACCCTCTCCATCATTTATTGTTTGTAAATTTTTTGATGATGGCCATTCTGACTGGTGTGAGGTGGTACCTCATTGTAGTTTTGATTTGCATATCTCTAATGATTAGTGATATTGAGCATCCTTTCATGTGTTTGTTGGCAGTCTGTATATCATCTTCGGAGAAATGTCTATTTTGGTCTTCTGCCCATTTTTGGATTGGGTTGTTTGTTTTTTTGATATTGAGCTGCATGAGCTGCTTTTATATTTTGGAGATTAATCCTTTGTCAGTTGTTTCATTTGCTAATATTTTCTCCCATTCTGAGGATTGTCTTTTCGTCTTGTTTATGGTTTCCTTTGCTGTGGAAAAGCTTTTAAGTTTCATTAGGTCCTATTTGTTTATTTTTGTTTTTATTTCCATTTCTCTAGGGGGTGGGTCAAAAAGGATCTTGCTGTGATTTATGTCATAGTGTTCTGCCTATGTTTTCCTCTAAGAGTTTGATAGTGTCTGGCCTTATATTTAGGTCTTTAATCCATTTTGAGTTTATTTTTGTGTATGGTGTTAGGGAGTGTTCTAATTTCATTCTCTTACATGTAGCTGTCCAGTTTTCCCAGCACCACTTTTTGAAGAGGCTGTCTTTCCTCCATTGTATATTCTCCTTTATCAAAGATAAGGTGACCATATGTGTGTGGGTTTATCTCTGGGCTTTCTATCCTGTTCCACTGATCTATATTTCTGTTTTGTGTCAGTACCATACTATCTTGATTACTGTAGCTTTGTAGTATAGTCTGAAGTCTGGGAGCTGGATTCCTCCAGCTCTGTTTTTCTTTCTCAAGACTGCATTGTCTATTCGGGGTCTTTTGTGTTTCCATACAAATTGTGAAATTTTTTGTTCTAGTTCTGTGAAAAAATGCCAGTGGTAGTTTGGTAGGGATTGCATTGAATCTGCAGATTGCTTTAGGTAGTATAGTCATTTTCACAATGTTGACTCTTCCAATCCAAGAACATGGCATATATCTCCATCTGTTTGTATCATCTTTAATTTCTTTCATCAGTGTCTTATAGTTTTCTGCATACAGGTCTTTTGTCTCCTTAGGTAAGTTTATTCCTAGGTATTTTATTCTTTTTGTTGCAGTAGTAAATGGCAGTGTTTCCTTAATTTCTCTTTCAGACTTTTCATCATTAGTGTATAGGAATGCAAGAGATTTCTGTGCATTTATTTTGTATCCTGCTACTTTACCAAATTCATTGATTAGCTCTAGTAGTTTTCTGGTAGCACCTTTAGGATTCTCTATGTATAGTATCATGTCATCTGCAAACAGTGACAGCTTTACTTCTTCTTTTCCGATTTGGATTCCTTTTATTTCTTTTTCTTCTATGATTGCTGTGGCTAAAACTTCCAAAACTATGTTGAATAATAGTGGTGAGAGTGGACAACCTTGTCTTGTTCCTGATCTTAGAGGAAATGGTTTCAGTTTTTCACCATTGAGAATGATGTTGGCTGTGGGTTTGTCATACATGGCCTTTATTATGTTGAAGTAAGTTCCCTTTATGCCTACTTTCTGGAGGGTTTTTATCATAAATTGGTGTTGAGTTTTGCTGAAAGCTTTTTCTGCATCTATTGAGGTGATCATATGGTTTTTTTCCTTCAGTTAATATGATTTATCACATTGATTGATTTGCATATATATATATATATATATATATATATATATATATATATATCTGCAAGAATCCTTGCATTCCTGTGATGAACACCACTTGATCATGGCATATGATCCTTTTAATGTGCTGTTGGATTCTGTTTGCTAGTATTTTGTTGAGGATTTTTGCATCTATGGTCATCAGTGACATTGGCCTGTACGTTTTCTTTCTTTGTGACATCTTTGTCTGGTTTTGTTATCAGGGTGATGGTAGCCTCATAGAATGAGTTTGGGAGTGTTCCTCCCTCTGCTATATTTTGGAAGAGTTTGAAAAGAATAGGTGCTAGCTCTTCTCTAGATGTTTGATAGAATTTGCCTGTGAAGCCATCTGGTCCTGGGCTTTTGTTTGTTGGAAGATTTTTAATCACAGTCTCAATTTCAGTGCTTGTGATTGGTCTGTTCATATTTTCTATTTCTTCCTGGTTCAGTCTCAGAAGGTTGTGCTTTTCTAAGAATTTGTCCATTTCTTCCAGGTTGTCCATTTTATTGGCATATAGTTGCTTGTAGTAATCTCTCATGATCCTTTATATTTCTGCAGTGTCAGTTTTTACTTGTCCTTTTTCATTTTTAATTCTATTGATTTGAGTCTTCTCCCTTTTTTTCTTGATGAGTCTGGCTAATGGTTTATCAATTTTCTTTATCTTCTCAAAGAACCAGCTTTTGGTTTTCTTGATCTTTGCTATTGTTTCCTTCATTTCTTTTTTATTTATTTCTGATCTGATCTTTATGATTTCTTTCCTTAGGCTAACTTTGGGGTTTCTTTGTTCTTCTTTCTCTAATTGCTTTAGGTGTAAGTTTAGGTTATTTGAGACGTTTCTTGTTTCTTGAGGTAGGATTATATTGCTATAAACTTCTCTCTCAGAACTGCTTTTGCTGCATTCCATAGGTTTGGGGTCATTATGTTTTCATTGTCATTTGTTTCTAGGTATTTTTTGATTTTTTCTTTGATTTCTTCAGTGATCTCTTGGTTATTAAGTAGTGTATTGTTTAGCCTCTACGTTTTTGTATTTTTTACAGATTTTTTTCCTATAACCGATATCTAGTCTCATAGCGTTGTGGTAAGAAAAGATACTTGATAAAATTTCAATTTTCTTAAATTTACCAAGGCTTGATTTGTGACCCAAGATATGATCTATCCTGGAAAATGTTCCATAAGCACTTGAGGAGAAAGTGTATTCTGTTGTTTTTGGATGGAATGTCCTATAAATATCAACTAAGTCCATCTGGTTTAATGTATCACTTAGAGCTTGTGTTTCCTTATTTATTTTCGTTTTGGATGATCTGTCCATTGGTGAAAGTGGGGTGTTAAAATCCCCTACTATTATTGTGTTACTGTTGATTTCCCCTTTTATGGCTGTTAGCATTTGCCTTATGTATTGAGGTGCTCCTGTGTTGGGTGCATAAATATTTACAATTGTTCTATCTTCTTCTTGGATTGATCCCTTTATCATTATGTAGTGTCCTTCTTTGTCTCATGTAATAATCTTTATTTTAAAATCTATTTTGTCTGATATGAGAATTGCTACTCCAGCTTTCTTTTGATTTCCATTTGCATGGAATATCTTTTTCTATCCTCTCACTTTCAGTCTGTATGTGTCCCCAGGTCTGAAGTGGGTCTCTTGTAGACAGCATATATACGGGTCTTGTTTTGGTATCCATTCAGCCAGTCTATGTCTTTTGGTTGGAACATTTAATCCATTTACATTTAAGGTAATTATTGATATGTATGTTCCTATTACCATTTTCTTAATTGTTTTGTTATTGTCAGTCTTTTCCTCTTCTAGAGAAGTTCCTTTAGCATTTGTTGTAAAGCTGGTTTGGTGGTGCTGAATTCTCTTAGCTTTTGCTTGTCTGTAAAGGTTTTAATTTCTCCATTGAATCTGAATGAGATTCTTGCTGGATAGAGTAACCTTGGTTGCAGGTTTTTCCCTTTCATCACTTTAAATATGTCCTGCCACTCCCTTCTGCCTTGCAGAGTTTCTGCTGAAAGATCAGCTGTTAACCTTATGGGGATTCCCTTGTGTGTTATTTCCTTGCTGCTTTTAATATTTTTTCTTTGTATTTAATTTTTTTTTTTCGGTATACAGGCCTCTCACTGTTGTGGCCTCTCCCGTTGCGGAGCACAGGCTCTGGACGCGCAGGCTCAGTGGCCATGGCTCACAGGCCCAGCCGCTCTGCGGCATGTGGGATCTTCCTGGACCGGGGCATGAACCCATGTCCCCTGCATCGGCAGGTGGACTCTCAACCATTGCGCCACGAGGGAAGCCCCCTGTATTTAATTTTTGATAGTTTGATTACTATGTGTCTTGGTGTGTTTCTCCTTGGATTTTTCCTGTATGGGACTCTCTGCACTTTCTGGACTTGATTGACTATTTCCTTTCCCATATTAGGGAAGTTGTCAACTATAATCTCTTCAAATAGTTTCTCAGTCCCTTTCTTTTTCTCTTCTTCTTCTTGAACCTCTATAATTTGAATGTTGTTGAGTTTAATGTTGACCCAGAGGTCTCTCAGATTGTCATCAATTCTTTTTATTCTTTTTTCTTTATTTTGCTCTGCAGTAGTTATTTCCACCGTTTTATCTTCCAGGTCACTTATCCGTTCTTCTGCCTCAGTTATTCTGCTACTGATTCTTTCTAGAGAATTTTTAATTTCATTTATTGTGTTGTTTATCATTGTTTGTTTGCTCTTTAGTTCTTCTAGTTACTGGTTAAATGTTTCTTGTATTTTCTCCATTCTATTTCCAAGATTTTGGATCACCTTTACTATCATTACTCTGAATTCTTTTTCAGGTAGACTGCCTATTTCCTCTTCATTTGTTTGGTCTGGTGGGTTTTTACCTTGCTCCTTCATCTGCTGTGTGTTTCTCTGTCTTCTCATTTTGCTTAACTTATTGTGTTTGGAGTCTCCTTTTCACAGGGAACTGCAGGTTCGTAGTTCCTGTTGTTTTTGGTGTCTGACCCCAGTGGCTAAGGTTGGTTCAGTGGGTTTTGTAGGATTCCTGGTGGAGGGGACTAGTGCTTGTGTTCTGGTGGATGAGGCTGGATCTTGTCTTTCTGGTGGGCAGGACCACGTCCGGTGCTGTGTTTTGGGGTGTCTGTGACCTTATTATGATTTTAGGCAGCCTCTCTGCTAATGGGTGGGGTTGTGTTCCTGTCTTGCTAGTTGTCTGGCATGGGTGTCCAGTACTGGAGCTTGCTGGTCGTTGAGTGGAGCTGGGTCTTAGCACTGAGATGGAGATCTCTGGGAGAGATTTTTTTTGTTTTTTTTTGCGGTACGCGGGCCTCTCACTGCCGCAGCCTCCCCCGTTGCGGAGCACAGGCTCTGGACGCACAGGCTCAGCAGCCATGGCTCATGGGCCCAGCCACTCCGCAGCATGTGGGATCTTCCCGGACCGGAGCACGAACCCGCGTCCCCTTCATTGGCAGGCGGACTCTCAGCCACTGCGCCACCAGGGAAGCCCTCTGGGAGAGCTTTTGCCATTTGATATTGCGTGGAGCCAGGAGGTGTCTGGTGGACCAATGTCCTGAACTCGGCTCTCCCATCTCAGAGTCACAGGCCTGACACCCGGCCAGACCACCAAGACCCTGTCAGCCACACAGCTCCTGTAGACATGGGAGATATCCAGGAAAACTGAGAAACTCCCTGAAATGTCACAGTAATATTGGTGACATAATTTTCCCATTCTGTTGTTTTCCTTTTCATATATATTTTGTAGAATTTTGTTGTACAAAGATTTATTTATTCAAACCCATATATCTTGTCTGATGACAGACTCAATTTTTCAAGAGCTGGAAATTTATCTTTGCTCCACTGCTGGCATAAATGTGTGGTTCTGTTTTCTTCTTTTTATGCTTTTTGTATTTAACCTTCTGACGTACTGGGAGCGTATTGCTGTATGTGGCAAGAGATACGAGTATGAGAAATGCCTGCTCAATAAATAAATCCAAAATGGAAATTCCATTGTATACATGGGAAATGGAAGCCAAAAGAATTAAGATTTGTTCCCTCACCTCGTATGGGACAGCCAGTAGCTGAGCTCGGTTTTCATGCACTGTTTCATCTCTGAAGGAAGGGGTACTTCATACCGCACGTGCTCCTTAGACTGGAGGCTCTTCGGGAGCAGTGCCAAGAAACTGCAGAGCGTGTATTCGGTTTACGCTTCTTTCTTCCACCTTCTTGAATTCTCTCCTGCTTCCTTTGAAGTTCAAAGTCTAGCAATTTCTAAAGTTAACAGGGAAACAACAAAACCTCAGAGCTGGAAGGGGCCTCACAAGGTGACTCATTCTTCCATCCAAAAATGTGCACTGAACTAGGTCTGGTGCTGGGGCTTCAGCAGAGAAAGATGAGTTATGCCACCTTGACCAAGTCTACTGTGGGAAATAGACATATAGACAAGCAAATAAGGTGTAATGTGAAAAGTATGGTGATGGACATTCATCCAGGGTTTAGGGCTGGTGACCACTGCACCGGGGGAGCCAGGAAGTGTGTCCCAGAGGCAGCAGAGCCTGAACTGGGAACTGGAGGATGAGTAGGTGTGTAGGGAAGAGACCCAGGATGGACACAGCCCAGAACCGGCAAGGAGAGGGATTGGGCAGTTAGGGCGAGGAGCTCCGCTTTGGAGGAAGGTAGGGCAGGGAGAAGGGAGCCGCGAGAGTGGGAAGGCCCCTGGGGACCTCTGTGTGTCGTGCAGAAACTCGAAGTTTCTCCTTGAGGCGAGCGGGCATGAGAGTGGTGTGGCCAGAGCCTGGGCTGTGGAAACAACACTCTGGCTACAGAGGAGGATGAATTTGGGAGGATACAGAGATGAGGAAGTCAATTCCACCTAAGAGCTAGAGATGGGGATGGTAGGACTGGAGAGAAGACATAGGTGGGAAGGAAAATTAGCAGGATTCAGTGACTGATTCAGTCGTGGGGGGAGTTAGGGGGAAGCAGGAATCAAGAGCGAATCCCAGTTTGGATGGGATGATGGCGGTGCCCACTGAGTGAGGAAATAGGAGGCCCAACTTTTGTGGGGAGAAGCCTAGTGTGAGCTCGAGGTGACTGCAAGTAGCTCAGGTGGTGACAACTAACCGGAAGTTGATGTTACAAGGTGCATCTCACCTGTAGACGTAGATCGGAGAGGCCTGAACAAATGCTTGGTGACTGAATCAACTCACTGTTGAATTATCCAAGGAGAGTGAGTAGAGGGGAGTAAGAGTGGGCCAAAGACAGACTCTGCGACATTGAGGGGCAAATAAAAGAAGGAGTCCAAGAAAAACAGTCCAAGAGGTAAGAGGGAGGAAGCCAAGAGAGACCGTGGAAAACAGTGGACCAGTGAGTTTCAAGAATAGAGTTAAGGACTCTGGATAAGGACTGAAAATGATGTTCTGTTCTGTCTGGCAATTAAAGTCCCTGGAGAACGTAGGCCTGTTTCAGGGAGTTGGGAGAGGGTGGTGGAGTAAACTCCAGATTGCAAGTCCTCGGGTAATGAGGGAGGGACCCGAGGTGGAGAGCGGGAGTGCAGGCCTTTCTTTTAAGAAGAAAAGGGGAGGAGAGATTGGATGGTGACTGACGGTTAAGGGACGTTCTCTGTCTCAGGTTGGTGGAGCCCTGAGTACGGGTGAAGGCTGAGGAGGGGAAGGAGTCCATCAGAGAGAAGGAAGGTCCAGGGTAGAAGGTGGAGGGACAGGCCAGGCCGGTGCAGGAGGACCAGGGAGAGGGCGTGCTCAAGGGCAGAGGGGGGCTGGCCTTGGAGCTGAGCTGGACCCCACCCTGACCGCTGTGCAGGGAGGAGGTGGGGCTGTTCGGGGCAGAGGGGTGCAGAGAGTTGGGGGGATCTTGCCGCTCGCTGCAAGGCAGAGTCGTCTGCGGAAGGCCGCTCAGGCTGCAGAACTTGCCAGAGGCCTGGGGGTTGGGGGGTGGGTGGAGGTCTGGGGCAGGGCCCTGGGGGGAGTTACAGTGAGACCTCCCGGTCCGGGAGTGTGGCCTGAGCTGGGAGGGCAGGGCGGGCCCTGGAGGACTCCGGCCTCACCTTCTTCCACCAGGCCAGCGTTCTAGAGCCTGGGTGGAGACTAAGACCTGGTGGTCTGCTCCAGTCCTAGAATATGCACGCTGTTCTAGTGAAAGGTCTGTCAAGGCAGAGGTCCCAAGTAGAAAGGAGCAAATTGCTGCGACAAAATGTGGATCCCCATTTTCACGCCCCGGTGACGAGTGCAGGACGAAGCCACCAGCCTCTCCTGCTCACACCAGCCTTCCTTCTCCTCTGGGGGCCAAAGCTGTCCAGTGCTCTGGTTCTGGAACCCAAGGGCAAGGTCGGGGGCGCGAGGCTCTGCGTGAGGCCTGACACCTGACTGCCCACCTGAAGCCTGGAGAGAGCTGGACAGCCCCTGCGTTCAGATCACCCTTAGGTCACTCTCTGCATCAGCAAGTCGGGTTCCTTATTGTCCACAGTGTACACCAGACTCCTTCCCTCTGCTCGTGGCATTCCCCCTTCCTTGGATTCTCTGTCACTTAAAAAAGATTCTCGTGGATCTCAGGCACACAGAATTGCCTAAACTGTAATCCCTGGTGCATGATAATATTTTTATTATTGGCCCATGCATGGCCCTACTACCTACCTACCTATCTGCCTACCTATGTTATATAGCACATTTAAACGTAATAAACACCTGTGAAACCACTGCCCAACCTGAAACCCAGAGCCCTAACGATGGTGAACACCCAGCTGTGTGGTTCATCCCATCACACCCCTCTTTCCTTCCCTTCTCCTAAGTAACCACCATCCTGAATCCTAGATGCCTTCTTTTCTTCTTTTCCTTCTTATACCCTCTCATGTCATCAATAGGTATTTATCTCTTCCATACATATTTCTAAAATGTGTCTTTAAAATTTTAATTGTCTTTACCTTCTTTACGAATGTCATGCTGTATGTAATACTTTAGGACTTATTTTTGTCACTTAATATTAAGTCGATAAGCGTCATCCATTGTTACGTGTCACTGTGGTCTATTTCTTTTGACTGCTGTCTGATATTCAGCGGATGGTGGGAGTATATCTCAGTCTGCTTATCCAGTCTTCTCTGATGAGCGTTTGAACAGTCCTGCTATGAACATTTTTGTTTATGCATTTTCTTGGAAATAAACCCGGCTGTGGAATTGCTGGGTCACAGTGTATGTAACTGTTCCACTGGGAATTGCTCAACTGTTTTCCAAGGATCTGTGGATCCACGTCTTCTCCAGCACTTGGCAATGCCGTACTTATTAATTTGTGCCTGAATAGGAGTGTATTAGGGGTCTCCAAAGAAACAGAACCCACAGGATGTATAGATAGACAGATATAAGAGGACATTTTGTATAGGAAGTGGCTCACGTGAGTATGGAGGCTGAGAGCTAAGTCCTGACATCCGCTCTCTATAAGATGAAGAACCAGGAAACCAGGGGTGTAATTCAGTCCAAGTCTGAAGGCCTGAGAACCACGAGAGCTGAAGACATAAGTCTCAGCCCAAAGGCCCAAGAACCTGGGCCTTTTGGTGGTAGGAGTCCACCGACATCCGAGGGCAGGAGAGGTGGATGTCCCAGCCCAAGCAGAGAGAGTGAATTCGCCCTTCCTCCAACTATATTTTTTTTAATCTTTATTGGAGTATAATTGCTTTACAATGGTGTGTTAGTTTCTGCTTTATAACAAAGTGAATCAGCTATACATATACATATGTCCCCGTATCTCTTCCCTCTTGGGTCTCCTTCCCTCCCACCCTCCCTATCCCATCCCTCTAGGTGGTCACAAAGCCCCGAGCTGATCCCCCTGTGCTATGCGGCAGCTTCCCACTAGCTATCTACCTTACGTTTGGTAGTGTGTATATGTCCATGCCTCTCTCTCGCTTTGTCACAGCTCACCCTTCCCCCTCCCCATATCCTCAAGTCCATTCTCTAGTAGGTCTGTGTCTTTATTCCTGTCTTACCCCTAGGCTCTTCATGACATTTTATTTTTTTCTTAAATTCCATATATATGTGTTAGCATACGGTATTTGTCTTTCTCTTTCTGACTTACTTCACTCTGTATGACAGACTCTAGGTCTATCCACCTCATTACAAATAGCTCAATTTCGTTTCCTTTTATGGCTGAGTAATATTCCATTGTATATATGTGCCACATCTTCTTTATCCATTCATCCGATGATGGACGTTTAGGTTGTTTCCATCTCCGGGCTATTGTAAATAGAGCTGCAGTGAACATTGTGGTACATGACTCTTTCTGAATTATGGTTTTCTCGGGGTATATGCCCAGTAGTGGGATTGCTGGGTCATATGGTAGTTCTGAAAATGACTCTACTACCCAAAGCAATCTACAGATTCAATGCAATCCCCATCAAACTACCACTGGCATTTTTCACAGAACTAGAACAAAAATTTCACAATCTGTATGGAAACACAAAAGACCTCCAACTTCTTGTTCTATTTAGGCCCTCAGCAGATGGGATGCTGCCTGCCGCCACCTTCGGGGAGGGCGATCTTCTTTACTCAGTCTACTGATTCAAATGCCAATCTTTTCCAGAAACAGACTCACAGACCCACCCAGAAATAATGTTTTACCAGTGACTGGGGCGTCCCTCAGCTCTGTCAAGTTGATGTGGAGATAAAATACGCCTCACTGCATCCTGTTGCACTTCCTGTTCACCTCCCCTTCCAGGCCCGGGTCATGGATGACTCTACCCAGGAGCCCTCCTCCGCCAGCACGTGTGTCCGGATAGCGGTTCTGGCTGCCACTTAACTGTCCCGTGTCTCCTGCCACCTCCCCTGCGGGTTCTTGACTCCTTGACAGCAGGGGACATATGTGTCTTTCTAATTCCCCCATCACTGCAGAGGTCACACCCTCCAATTCGTTATTGCTTTTGAATAGAGCAGAATTCTTGCTTATGCAGATCAAGGAAGTCCGACGCCATTTACGAGGGAGGTGGCGGTGTCGGGAGGGACAGGGGCTAGGAAGCCGCCTGAGCTCCCGCTGGCAGAGGCTGCAGGCGGCCAAGGGAGACCTTAATTAGCCACTGTCCCAGGCCCGGCGGCAGCGCGGGGGGCCGTGTGACTCCTCCCAGCGGCTGGGCCGAGGCCCTGAGGACTGGGCGCGTCACAGCACGAGGCAGGAGGTGACGTTTTGCCCGGAGGCGCTGACTTCACCTTCTTTCCGGAGGGGAGCCTGTGGTCTGTGCCACTCCCTGTGCCAGGCACCACAGGCTGGGCGGCGGAGGAGGGCTGCGGGTGAGGGCTGGGCAGGGCTGGGAGGGGCGCTGCCTGCTGAGGGCTTTGTCCTTCAGAAGAAAGCCAGCGGCTAGCAGTGAGCTCAGCCTCGGCCTGGAGGCCAGAATCCCCATCACACCTGCCCCTCTGGAGCTCACTTCGGTCAAGTGCCTCTTCCTTCCTCGGGGGACCAAGGGAGCCACTTCCCTGTGGCCTCGGCACAACAGCCGGGGGCAGAGAGGGCACTGTGCCCAGTTTTCTTCCTCTAAACCCACAATCTTATGTGTATATCATGACTGGGATTCTGTCCGGGCCTTTGTTTTTCCTGTCTTCTCGCTACAACCCAGGGAAGCCCAAAGAAGACGCCCCACTAACTCTTGTTGCAGGGTGCAGCTCTTCATAGAAACGGCCATCCCTCTCGCTTTCCCAGGCTGCAGCGCTCTCAGAGTGTGTTCTAGCCATTATCCCATTTGACCTTCCCAATGCTCGCTCATCGCAAGTTCCCTTATGGGTTCCCAGCTTGTGCCATTTCCTTTTGAGGCCATTTCTGCCACCTCCGACACTTCTCCTATAAGGAAGGTGGGCATCAGAAAGCCTTCAAGCTACCTTCCCTGCAGTCAGAGGGGAGCTTACATCCCAGCCCCGACTTGTCAGGCACACGGGGATCCCTGTCACAGGATCACCTTGACTCAGCAGGGTCAGTCCTGTCCGGGCTCTTCTTCATTCTTCCATTCACTGAACACACATTTCAGAGGAATTAGGGGGTGCGTGTGAGGTGCTGTGTGAGAAACGCTGAGGATACAGAGACAGATGCACAACGGTGCCCTCGACCTGCTTGCAAACCCTGGAGGTGAGACATCCAGGGTTGCAGTAGATGCCATGAAGGGTGTGAATCAAATCACCTCCGAGCCCGACGCCTGCCCGCTGGAGGGAGATGGCTCTGCATCTGCTCACCTGTGAAGGGGAACATCTGTCCCATGCTGCTGTGTGCCCGGTAGGTGCTTCACACCCATAACTGCACTCAGTTCTCCCAATACCCTCTGAGGCCACCGACGTCTCTCCCATTAACAGATGAGGAAACTGGGGCTCTCGCTTCTTCCCACAGCAAATGGCAGAGTCGGGAATCAAATCCACTGACGTTTGGCTTCTAAATGCAAGTTCTTTCCGTTCATGGAGGCTGCCTCCCAGGGCTGTTGTGAGGATTCAATGAGGTTTTTAATGCAAAATACCCGGGACAGAGCCTGGGTGCCAGCAGGCTGCTGATAAGGAGGCGCTCTTGTGGTTCCCTCTCCAGCCATCTCCTCCCCACACATCTCACCCCGGCATCGTCCCCTCAGATGGAACACACGGGCACAGTTCCCCCTTGTAATAATTAATATGTGTGCCAGCGTGTTTATGGAAAATCGCTTACACTGTGCCTTTCATCTCTAAGGACCCAATCATGTTTGGCAAGCAGGCTCCCAGATGCGAGGATGGTTCTTTCAGCCAGACAATGGGGAGGAGATTATCCAGGAAATTCTGACAAAGAAAGCAATTACTCTGTTCTGACACATGTGGGCTTCTCGTGCCAAAACCAGGGCGTTCGCCTGAATTACCTGCGTGATGGGTCTATATAGACCTAGGCACAGCTGGTTGTTTTCCCTAATGGTTCCAAGTGAGTCTCCCTGAGTCTTCACGTCCTTGGCAACAGGAGAGCAGGGCTCAGAGGCTGGGGACGGGGGTGGGCAGGCAGCACCGGAACGCCCACCGTGCTCCCAGTCAGTCCTCTGGGGAAGCAGGGAAAGGTCTTGGGCCCCTCCTCACCCCAAAACTTGCACAGTCATGCCAGCAGGAGAGGGTCCCTGCCCCCTTCCTCTTCCGGAGTCTTCCTCCCCATTGTTGCCCCCTGGCTCTGCTGCTCTGCCCATCCTGGGTGCCTGCCTGGGCTCGGGGAGCCATCCACTAATCCCCACTAGGGATTAGCCAGCCCGGCCAATGAGCATTTTAGTAGTAATTGTCCTTCTTACGTTTCTGCAACACTCGGCTTTCACATCCATTATCTCACCTGATCCTCACAGCAGCCCTGAGAGATGGGCATTAGCGGTGCCATTTCAGATGAAAAAAAAAAAAGAAAAGGAAGGAAGAGAGTGGGTTTATCCCAGGTCATCAGGCTAGAAAAAGCAGAGCCAGCACCAGACCAAGGGGCGGGAACCGAGAGCCAGGTGTTCTGTGTCCTCTTCTACTATAGCATCCTGGACTCAGGAAAATCATCCGAGACCCAAAGGAGTGAATTTAATTAATTTTATTTTATTTTATATTTCATTTCATTTCATTTTTTTTTGGCCGCACCACGCGGCATGCAGGATCTTAGTTCCCCAACAAGCCATCGAACCTGCGCCCCCTTCAGTGGAAGCTCGGAGTCTTAACCACTGGAGCGCCAAGGAAGTCCCAGGAGTGAATTTTTAATGAAGGGATTTCCAGCCCCTGTGAAAGTCATGGGGTTTGTTTTTGGCTGCGTGTATCCTTTTAGGAGTTTGTCAAATTATACCCCAGGCACCGCTGCCTCCTCCTGGGGTGGGAGGGGACCGGGTGGGGCACAGGTCTAGTGTCACAATCTCCCCAAATGAGATTCCATCTCCCTGCTGAGGTTGGGCATCTGGGCAGTAAATTGGCGACGCAGACAAGCAACCGCACCAGCTGGAAGCGCAATGGCCCATCCTGACAGTAACAAAACACCAGTCTCCTCTGACACCTTCCAGGGCAGAGTAGTGCCAGAGAAGAGTGAGTGTCGGCTGACGCCCTGAATAATCAGAGCTGGCCCAGCCCCTCCCAACAAGGATCAGAAGGGTCTTTGCAAATATGAATGAATCCTCCCCACCCTGTGAAGAGAGAGAGAGTGTTTTCCAAATGCATCAGCTGAAGGCCCAGGTGATGGCTTCCTGCCCCCCCTCCCCCAGAGTCACCTGCCGAGAGGGGACCAGCGTCTGGACCACATCGCCAAGGCTTTGAGTGGCGCGTGGCTACAGCCACACAGGTCTGAGCCTTCCGCACTCCAGAGAGACCCTAGTCCCAGCCCACCTCCTCTGGAGACAAGCACGTAGGGCTGAATTTCTCCCTACTCTTTTCCGTTTGTTTTTTTCCCTTCTGCAGCCGGTGGTGGAGAATTTGAGTCATCTGCTGACCTGGGAAACCTCAGACGGAGGGTTTGTCAAAGACAGACTCATACGTAGCACTGGGGTTTCACTTCTAACTGCATTTCTCAAGGCCATTTCTGTGTCTCCGAGACAACGACCTTCTTTTCCACATCGTGTCCCTCAGCTCCTTCAAAGCTGAAAGCCCTGAAGTGGCCACCACAGTGTTTTGTAAACTGTAAAGTGTCACACGGATCTTAGTTCTGTCACTCTCCTGCTTACTGGCGGAATTGCTTCTCAGTTTTTTGTGCTGCATCTCCATGGAATTGCATGATGCCTCAAGACACCAAAAAACAGTCAAGTGAAAGAAAGAAGAAAAAACATGAAACTCCGGTGTTGAAATGAAAACATATTAGAAAATTGCTATTCTTGTGCTGCTAAAGGCCTAGGTTCCCGGGGGAAGTTCTTGTGACATTCATGTATTTAAGCTTTCCTGACGGGTCGTGGGTTCATTCCTCTAACAGGTTCAGCATTCCAAGGGTCCACGGTCCTCCCTGCTCGGCCTTTTGGAGGTGAAGAGGTCAGGGGTTCCCGGATGGGCGTGACCACAGGGAAAGGATCTCTCCAAGGAGGCTTGTCTTCACTTTCCCTGTTTGCTAAAGGAGCTGATCTGCCTACGATAATTCCTTCCACCTCGCTCCAGTGAGTTTAAATTAGCGGAAATCTCAGTCTCAGCTTCTAATCTTTGTAGTCCTGATGATTTTCAACAATAAGCTACGGGGCTTGTTCAGATTCCAATTTCTTAGGGAGAAAAAGGGCAAAACAATTCCTAAAAGCTGAAAACACAGTTTTCCTCACTCCCCCAAGAGCCACGGGGGAGGCCCGTCTCCTTCCAGAACCCGGTTCCAGTGCAGACGTGGAGCCCTGTGCCCTGAGCCCTCGTGACACTCACATAAACGTGGTCCCCTCGGTTTCTGCATGACTCACCCTGACTCTCCCCGACTCTCCTCAAGGCTTGCTCTCTGCCCTGCTCCAAAGGGCAGCTCCCCAACCCCATGCTCAGCACTGCGCTGGCTTTGACCTTCAAGTCCTTCTGTGTCACAATCCCTGTCGACATCTGGCCCAGAGGCCACTTGGAGCTGCCCTGGGTGAACTCCCCGCACAGCCGAGCCCTCATTCCGCCACACGTCGCCTGGCGTCTCCCTGCCTGGCACACGTAGTCCCAGGACGAACATGCCCAAACCTGCCTGGTTTTCTCAGTTTTCTGCTCTACTCCGGCCTGCTTCTCAGGGATGACCTCACTTTCCTTTACGAGTGTTTGTTTTTGGTCTGCTCTCCCTGGAAAGTGGAGGGTGGCTTCTACCTGTACCTGCTGAATCCTGCACCCATTTGGAACCAGCCACGTTGGGTTATTCCCAGGAGCCTCCCCAGATGAACACTGCATCAAAGGGGACTTAAAACAGTTTGTCTTTCTGCGGCGTGAATGACACGGTGGAATACTAGCATAGGCGTGTTTTTACAGCCCGCTTTCAATGATACCAGCGAGCATCTACTGATGCATCAGGCGTGAGTCACGTATTTTACCGACTTTATCTCGTTTGATTCTCATGATAACCCTTTTGCATGAGATTCTTACTATTACCTTCCCTTTACATATGGGGAAACTGATGCATAGGGGTTTTTCTGTTGTTGTTTTTAAATTTTTTTAAATTTTTAAGTTTTTTGTAAGTTGTCCAGAATCACAGCTTGTAAGTGAGAAAGACCAGATTTGGCCCAGGGAATTCAGCTCCAGCCACGATGGACCAGCGTCTTACACGGCATCACTTGTCATACTCACTTCCTCGCTGGAGTCAATTTGCCCCACCCCATCTTCACGGCATACTCCACAGGGACAATCCTACTACGACTTTAATGCCTTAACCTTCAGGAAGAACTGATGGAGAGTAAAAGGAGGGAAACCTGTCCTTGGGGACTTGAGGGGGGTCTAGGTAAGGGGAAGGGGCTGGGAGACCTTCAGATTCTTCTACAGCAATGACTGCCTGGTCTATTCTCTGTTCTGAGGGCTGGGCACAGAATGTAGTGCTGTGAACCTGGGTCCTTTCTCATCTCTGACACCCACCAGCTGTGGCATTAGAAAATCATTTCTCCACTCTCAGTACCTCAGTTTTCCCATCTGCAAAATGGGCACGATGATCTGCACATACATAAAACGGGTCATTGTAAGGGTAAATGAGATGAATATTGTGAAAGCACGTGGTAAATTGTAATGCATTGCGGAAATGTAATGAGGAGAATCCTTTGTTACTGGGTGATCCATATGGAGTTTAATATTCTAAAATGTTACCTCTGGGGTCCCTCTGCCCTCCACGCCGCAGGGATTTCTTTATATACCTTGGCCCTTTCAGGCAGCAGCAGGTAGGTGGTGAGGCTCATTACCTTGGCAAAGGGAAACAGCAAAATAGAAGAGAGGAGAAGAAAGGGAAATCTTTTGGGCTTGATTTTCAAAAGTTTAGGCCCTTTCACGAGGGAATCTTCTGGGATGATGGAAATGTATCTTTTGTTCAAACTGAATACTTAAAATCTGTGCATTTTATTGTATCAATATATAAATGACACCGAAAAACTCACATTGAAGCAAAACAAACTTAGGTCCTTGGAGGAATAGAATGGACTTGGGCGTAGACAACATATTTGACAGAAAATATGGGAAAAGAAAATACGGTGAGGGCAAGGTTTCCTTCCCTCCTCCCCAGACTCTGGGTCAGAAGGTCAGAAGGCAAGTAAGTGCTTAGATTGACAGGTGTCGGAAGGAAGAGGCTGAGAGACCCATTTCCCAGGCTGTGAGCCTGAGACTGGCACTGAAATCCCCAATATGCGTATAAGTTCCCAAACTTAGAAGAAAGGCTTCTGGGAGAGGAAATGGCACCGTGTGTCCAGTGGACAGGGCCTTTGTCCACTTCCCAGAGTTTTCTGTGACTAATGCAGCACAAGAGCTGCTGAATCGTGTCCATAAGTCTGTGAATAACACCAGGAGGACCTGAGGGGCAAAGCCCAGGAGATGTGGCCTGTGGACACATGGTGCGGACCTTCAACCAAGGGGCAGGTGGGACAGTGTCAGCTGATGACAGCCTGAGATGACGTCCCCCTTCCCAAGTCCCACCACCATCACTCTGCCCCCAGAACTTGCGGGAACCCCAGAGAGAAGAAGGTAAGGGAACTCCAGCATGACTGAAGTTAGCTGTTACTATCCCAGAAGAGGGAGGGCTAGTAAAATAGAAAAATAAAGTTATGGTTTTTGCATATTTGATTTCTGAGAGTCATACCCGCTTCACTAGGTTTTCTTAGCTATAGCTTCAAATCATGTGATATACGAAGAGGGTCTCTGCAGGGTCCCCGAAGTGCTCTCAGAGCAGAACAGGGTTTAATTCATTTACAGCAGACGCTCGAACTGCTACACAAGGATTTTCAGAGTTTAAACAGAGGTGTTTCCATTAAGTATGCTTGTCATCTAAGTACCTTGGTAATGACATTATTTGGGTATTTATTTGTAATACTTGCTGAAGTCTAGCGCTGTGGGCAGCGGGATAGTGAATATTACCTCCCTAGCCTTTCGTGATTCATGGAGGCAACTTGGAAAATTGGTTTCCTTTTCAGAAGCATCCTTTCTTTTCCTCTGCCAGGAATTGGTGCTGAGCTCATCTCCCTGATGGAGGTCTGATGATGAAGGACGGCTGCTGGTTGCCCACCACAACGCCTGGGAAGGTTTCCAGCTGCAGACCTTTGCCCACCGCCCGCCCCTTCTTTGACACGTGATTTTGTTGATGTCGCTGTCAGGGGGGCCGAGCACGTGCCGGGAGAAGAATGTGGGAGCAACCAGAGGTCTGGATCAGCCTTTAGTGAATCCTGTAAAGTCTGAAAACAAACACCAAGAAGGAGCCAAATCATTTAATTGCCTCAGTTGCATAAACAGAATTAACCAACACCAAACTATCTAAGCCGGACTCCAAGGTCATGAGCACAGCTTACTGCACGTGCAGTTGTCTGTGCTCTGCTGGTCGCTGGCTGTGTGCCTGCCTTCGTGGGGCTCAGTGTCCTCTCTTCCACAATGGACACAAATAACACGTACCTCGTGGTGTTATTCCATAAAGGATTGAGTGAGGAAAGCACCTCGTGTCTAGAACTATTTAAGGATATAATATGAATATTGACAGCTACACCATATTTGTTTTCTGTTATTGTAGGGCTCAAAAGTAAAACCTGTTTAGGGGTGTGTGTGTGTGTGTGTGTGTGTGTGTGTGTGTGTGTGTGTGAATCTTTTAGAAATCCCTCTAGAAAAAGATATTTGGGGAGGGGTGTAGCCATTTCCATCTGCACTGGAAATTCTGGTCTATTTCAACTGTCTCATTTATATACAAAAGAGTATCTTGGGCTTCCCTGGTGGCGCAGTGGTTGAGAGTCCGCCTGCCGATGCAGGGGACACGGGTTTGTGCCCCGGTCCGGGAAGATCCCACACACCGCGGAGCGGCTGGGCTCGTGAGCCATGGCTGCTGAGCCCGTGCGTCCGGAGCCTGTGCTCCCGTTAAAAAAAGAGTATTGTGGTTCCAAACATTTTTAAAAAAAAAAAAAATAATAAATTTATTTATTTATTTTCGGCTGTGTTGGGTCTTCATTTCTGTGTGAGGGCTTTCTCTAGTTGTGGCAAGCGGGGGCCACTCTTCATCGTGGTGTGCAGGCCTCTCACTGTCACAGCCTCTCTTGTTGCGGAGCACGGCTCCAGATGTGCAGGCTCAGTAGTTGTGGCTCACGAGCCCAGTTGCTCCGCGGCATGTGGGATCTTCCCAGACCAGGGCTCGAACCTGTGTCCCCTGCATTGGCAGGCGGACTCTCAACCACTGCGCCACCAGGGAAGCCTGGTTCCAAACATTTTTAACCCTCCGGCTTTTTTCTCATTCATCATTCACTCACTCAGCACACATCTGCAGACTGGCCTGGGACCACTGAGCCCCCATTAAGGAGACGGTCCCTGGGAGCTCCCTGGTGGCCTAGTGGTCGGGATTTTGGGCTTTCACTGCCGTGGCCCGGGTTCAATCCCTGGTCAGGGAAATGAGATCCCGTGAGCTGCACAGCACAGCCAAAAAAACAGAAAAAGAAGAAGAAGGAGAAGGAGAAGAAAGAAGAGGAAGAAGAAGAAGAAGGAGGAGAAGGAGAAGAAGAAGAAGGTCCCTGTTTTAGGCTCTGAAACCCACCCAGTTCCTGCCAAGTGGTGTGTCAGGAGGCCCCAGGCCGGCAGTGGCTTGATGCTCAAAGCCTTCTAGGTGGGTCAGACAAGGTTTGGCTCATGCGTTGGTCCAGGAGGCCAGCACTGCCCTGGGCAGTTACAAGGCGACTATATATGAATCCTGGCCTTGAACAGCATGGAGGAGAAAAGTAGAGAAGACAGAACCAGCCTCAGAGTCCTCGGGTCTCAGCTGGGGCCGGAGATGAGGGACAAAGCCGAAGGATGTAGAGCCGGGCGTGGGATGGGAGGAGACGTGCGCGACCGTGGCGAGCAGAGCCCCTGACGACATCCCAGGCTGGCTCGGATGCCGAGGGTCGAGGGCCCCAGTCCCACTGGGGGTCCTCCTGGACCTGGGCACCCTACTCCGCCAGGAACTGGCTTCTGAAGGTCCTGCTCCCCCAAAGGGCTACACGTCCTGCCTCTAAGCCTCCGGTCCTGATGCTGGTCTGCACGCCTGGGACCCTGTCTGCTGCCATCTGCCCCATCCCTGTTTGGGCAAATTCCCAGGCTTTGGGTCTTGTCCTGGCTAATAAGCCTCGTGTCCTGTGCCCTGTGGACAGAGTTCCGGGCTTCAGAGCCTCCTGGACCCGCCTCTGGGTCCATCCTAGGCTCGAGTTTCAGGCCCACCCCTAGCCCAGGGTCTGTGCTGGGCTCCGAGCTCCGAGCTCGCTGTCCTTGCCCTGCGTGACATCGGGCGCGCCCTGCGCATCTGCTTTTATGACTCAAGCTTGTCTTTCCAACTAAACTGTCACCTTCCTGAGAACGAGGGCCACGCTGGTTCTGTTTCCTCCTGCCGACTTTCTCAGCACCTAGCATGAGGCGTGTTCGCGGAACGAACGAATGAACAAAAGCAAATGAGTGAATATCACATAGCGCCATTCTAAAAAGTAAATGTACGCAGTTTCCTTTCACGTCTGTTACATTCCTTGATTCTTGGACAACCTCTGAAGGACTAGACCCCTTTTTAAACTTGAGAGAGGAAAGGCCCTGAGAGTGTTAATGGGTCCACTTGCTGGAGGCCACGTGGCATGTCTGGGCAGAGCCGGATGGAGCCCAGATCCTGGCACTGGTCACTCTAACCCTTATTCGGAGGTCTTGGGGGTGGACACACTCACGCACACATGCACACACACGATAACTGGGGGGGATGGAAAGGGTC
Organism: Aethalodelphis obliquidens; assembly: GCF_003676395.1. Taxonomy (NCBI): domain Eukaryota; kingdom Metazoa; phylum Chordata; class Mammalia; order Artiodactyla; family Delphinidae; genus Aethalodelphis; species Aethalodelphis obliquidens. The sequence goes on from NW_020837956.1 coordinate 37,225,840, forward strand.
CCAGGCCTGAGTACAGGACAATGAACTATAAATAGGGACAGTCACGGCACGTCCTTTATAGACCCCCGCCCTCCCCGCTGGCCCCTGGCCCTGGGGAGATGCCTGTGGAGCAGGAAGCATCGACTTTGACATTCCTGACATTTCAGTGTCCAGCCATGGTGACCGCCGTCCCAGAACTGTCCCTGGGGCGCCGGCCAGCTGAAGTCATGTTGCAGGAAGAGCCTGAGGGCTGGAGAGGGGTCCCTACAGCTCCCAGAGCCTCCCTGGGGGCTTCCAGGCCCCCCGCTGACCCCATGCCCCCAAGATCCCAGCACCCACACCCTGGCCCACTTTCCCCTCCTGCTGCCCGGCACAGCCCGACCCCCGCATGGTCACTTTCCGTGTCTGCGTCTCAGCTGCACAGGTAGAATTTCAGAAAGGACCCGCTCTTGTTTGGGATAATAGAGAATGAGATGCACGTCAATCCAATCTACTCTCACCGGCCGTCCTGCCCGAAGTGAAGAGATGCGTGTGGCACTCACCCTGGCACCTAGACCCTGAACCTCCCACGCCCAGCCTGCTCCCCACACCTCTCCCCTCGCTGGCCCCGGGGCCCGCTCTGGCCCCTGGTTTACTGTCCTCTCTTCTGGCTTCCCTGCCTTCCGATGCCCAGCTCTTTGGTTCTGCCCACAGCCTCCTTCCCCTACCCGGAGGAGAGGGCTCACCCCCTCAGGAGGCAGCAAGGGCGCCCCTCCCGGCCCCTGCCCCTGCTGTTTACCCATTCTGGTACCTTCTGTGTGGGCCAGAGCCATCTCCCCTCCCGGGGCTGAGTCACGGGCTTTTGCAAGTCTCCAGCTCAGCTGCAGGGCCTGTGGAGTTTCCCGGCCCGTCCAGTAACGTCTGCGAGCGCTCCTGCGGACAAGCAGAAACGGAGACGAGCCGGCCGCTGGGGACGGGCCCTGACTGTCCTCTGTGAGGCCCTGCCGGGCGTGCCAGCCCCTCCCGGGAAGGTCGCTGCGCTGGAGCCCGTGAGGGGTAAGCCCAGGAGGCCAGGAGGAGACACCAGGGGCTGCGTGTGGGCCCTCCACTGCCAGTAGGGAGACGCTTGCATCTCGCTGGACCTCAGTTTACTTCTCGGTGTTGGGAGGCGATGGCTCTGCACCACCCGGATCCCTCTTTGCTTTCGTTTCACACGATTTAGAGCGCGCCTAGAACTTAGACTCCCGGGATGCGCGTGAAGGCAGCGGTGTGTCTGGCACACGGGCCCCAGCCTCTCTGCCTGGCTCCCCTTCCTGTGCCCTCCCCTCATCTCAGGGCTCCCCGAGATGACTCTCCAGGGGTCTGGAGGGGACTGGGCCACCACAACGGCCATCATGGCACAGAGTCATTTGCACCCGGACAGGAGATAAGGCTTAAGCCAAAGAGTGAGAGACAAACGGGTTGGAGGCCGCTGTCGGGCAGGAGCGGGGCTTGCTGAATCCTTCACAGCCGTCCACACCGGCCCAGCTGCAGGCCGAGCCCTGAGCCCAGGGACTTCTCCACAGGGTGGACGCAGCGAGGGGCCACTGCATTTCCCGGCCTCCTCGCAGGGTGGGCTTTTTGGAGACTGTTTGTTATTTCACTTCCTGGCCTTCCTGCCAAGCACCCTCCCACCTCCGGACGGCCAGGCAGGTTCAGCTAAGGATTCTGCCCGCTGCTGCTTTTATCCCCGGAATATCAAGTAGGCTTGGGGGGCTGCGGCCTGCTCTTCCTGTCCCCTCAGCTGCCATCTCTGCTGGGGGCCGGGTGCATCGGCTCTTCCCAAACCCACACCATCTTAGGGTAGAGTTCGGGCCACAGGAATGGATTTGGGTTCCGTCCACTTGCATGGTTTCAGCCTCTAGAGCTCAAAATGGCATGAATGACAAGAATAACCGTGACAGAATATTCGTTCAGGGGAAGTGCGCAGTCATACCTACATGCCCGTCCGTCTCCCAGGAAGGATGCTGTGAGCAGTGACACTTGAACCCTTTCTCCTGAGCTTCCCTAACTTCAGAGGAGAGTGAATGTTGATTACAGAAAATCACCCAAGCCCCCAAAGTGATCATATTTCCATGAAGTTTCCCATCTTAGTTTTATCCTACTCCTTAAGATATCTCTGCTTGCTTTTATATACAAGGAATATTTTCAATCACTGATTGACCACTTAATTTACTGATTTCACTCGAAATCTTTGAGTAAATTTAACGCAGCAGGAAGACGCACCGCAGCAGTCTCTGGTCTGCCCCACAAGGACCTCAGTTTGAGAAGCCAGGAAAGAACATGTTATTTCCTCTAGAAGGCTCGGTAATCACCTCATTCCACCCAGTTCGCTGGGTGTTATTAAGCCACCCACGCACCGCAGGTGTTCTGCACATACGGACTCAAGTTCCCCCTCCCCCCCCCACATCCTGCTGCTGACACTTTCCCTTTCGTTTTCACATTTAAGGTTGAAGGTTCAGAGCTCAGCAAGAGTTGTAGGTAAATTCTCCCCGAAGGGGTCCGCTTTCAGCAAATACTCGCTCTAGATGCACCAGAGCGGGAACGAGAGATCTTTAAGGAGATGGTTTAAGGGTCTTGGCTAGAAGCCCTTTAAAGGTTCCTCCACTTTAGAATCTCAGAATAATTAACAAAAGGGCCGGGGGGGACTGGAGCCCAGGCCAGCTGGGTAACCACGTGCTTGTCTCCACACCAGAAGACCGGAGCTTCTCACGTACTAGAACTCAGGCAAGTTCGGGCTGCCTGAGCTGCTGTTTCTGAGAACTCTGCTCTACCACTCTGCAGCTTAGGACGTGTATGGTCAGGCCAACCAAGATGCCTGTTCTTTTGCTCTCTGGGCATCGCCCCTCCAGGCCAGTGCCTGCTTCACCTACACCTACTCACATGACTGACCTTCCTACGTACTTGTCCCACCCCAGCTAATCATTACTCTAACTTTATTTTAAATATTTATTTACTTTTTGGCTGCGTCGGGTCTTAGCTGCGGAGCACAGGCTCTTCACTGCGGTGCACGGGCTTCTCTCTATTTGTGGCGCGCCGGCTTAGCTGCCCCACAGCGTGAGGCATCTTAACTTCCCGACCAGGGACCCAACTGGCATCCCCTGCATTGCTAGTGGATTCTTACCTGCTGGACCAGCAGGGAAGTCCCTACTCTAACTTCAGATCAGAGCATCTCCACCATGATAGCTTATCAAAAGGGTGGTGAGGGGCGTGCCCTTCTGCTAGTTTCCCTGGTAACTGATGAAGCAACCTGATGGCAATTCCCCCTATAACTGCTAACCTCCCCCTGACCCTGGGAGTGAACACTGCTGTCGTGTCCTGCCCGCGGTCCACCACACACGGTGGGGTGTCTCTCCAGGACCTTGCTTCAGACATGTAAGATCCCCTATCCATTAAACCAGGGATGTTTCTGTCGCCAACTCCAGGCTCTTTCTTTGGTCCCAAAGCTGGGCAAGTACAGGCCTTGCAGGCCTGCAGGGTGCAGCCCAAAGCCAGTGAACATGGTGTGTACGGAGAGCCTTAGTGTAAGCAGATACTTCAGGGGGTCCCCGGAGAAAGAGAACCGGGAATAGTTTTCTTGACGGGAGAGAAGTTATTTTGGCCCTAGGCATTTTGTGATCTAAGCCTGGCCACAATGTTTGCTCTTGAACAGGTCTCAGTAATTAATGATCTTAAGGGAACAAAGGAAGGCAGGAACGGAGAGGAGGCAGTCAAACAATAGTGCAGTGATAGAGCAGAGTCCTAGTTCCTCCTCAAGGGATAGACATAATAATAGATCTCTGAGCTCTGCGGGAGCTAAGTCCCCCACCCAGGTGGAGGATGGAACGATGACGTTGACCATCCTCACTTCAGTCACTAGAGCCTGGACTCTGTCGACCTTTGCCCCAATTCTATGCTGAACTCTCCTCTGCTTAAGCCCCTTCATGAATATGCATGTACCCTTAGCTTAAAACTTCCCCAATTTTGCTGTAAAGATCCCCAGCGTTCCCTTCCTTGCTGCAAGTAATAATAACTCCTTCCTTCTCCCAATCTTTGCCTTGGTTGTGTCTATTGGCTCAACAGCCACCAAGAGGCAAACCCAGTTCTCCCGTAACGTTGGAGGGCTTGATACATGTTTGGTAAACCTGAATCTGAATCCAGTGGTCCCGTGATCCTCCTAGGCAGCTAGGTGTGAGGAAGGGCTGGTTTCTTTGAACTGCCATCCTGGCTGTGGTTGCTGGAGAATCAGACAGAGGTGGGGATGGCGGCCACAACACAGCTTGTGAGGACGCAGAGGCACGAGGCACAGGCACGTTGGCTCAGGTGGTTGGGGGCAGAAGGCCAGGTGGGAGTGGTGGCGAGGAGACGGGACAGTGGGCAGGATCCAGGTGGGGGGGACCTCGTGTTGGTCGTGCTTGGAGCTTGATTCTCATCCTGAAGGTTCTGAGAAGCCAATGGAACATTTGAAGTGGAGGAGTTTTGGAATTGCCCAACTCAGATTGGAACTCAAACACAATCGCACCTCAGGTGGGATTCGAACCCAGCCAAAACTCGGGACTTAATGCAGCTCAGGTCCTTTTTTTTTTTTTTTTTTGGTACACGGGCCTCTCACTGTTGTGGCCTCTCCCGTTGCAGAGCACAAGCTCCGGATGCGCAGGCTCAGCGGCCATGGCTCACGGGCCCAGCCACTCCGCGGCATGTGGGATCTTCCCTGACCGGGGCACGAACCCGTGTCCCCTGCATCAGCAGGCGGACCCCCAACCACTGCGCCACCAGGGAAGCCCGCAGCTCAGGTCCTTTATGTCTCAGCACAGAAAGAATTCACTGAGAGACAAAGTGATAGGTAAGAAGTGGATTTATTCAGAGAGATACACATTCCATAGGCAGAATGTGGTCCGTCTCAAAACGCAAGAGTGGCCCCAGACTGTGTGGTGGTTAGTTTTTATGGGCTGCGTAATTTCATAGGCTAATGAGTGGATTATTCTGACTATCTCGGGGAAGGGGCAGGGATTTCCACGATTTGGGCCACCGTCCACTTTTTTGCCTTTTACGGTCGGCCTCAGAACTGTCATGGCGCCTGTGGGCGTGTCACTTAGCATATGCTGATGTGTTACAATGAGGCTCAAGGTCTAGGGAAGTCAAGTCTTCCGCCATCTTGCGCCTAATCAGTTCTAACCAGTTTTCGTTGCGTCCTCAAGGGCTGTGTTCTTCTTTGAAAGGTTGTGCCCCCTTCCCTCCTGTCTCATTTTCACGCCTGGCTTTCTAGTTCAGGAAGATCCCTCTGGCTCAGCATGGAGAGAGTGGATTAGAGGGAAGACAGACTGAGGTGGGGAGCCCAGCTCTGAAGCCAGTTACAGCAACAAGCAGGTAAGGGCAGCAGCCAGGTGAGAGATGATGGGAGCTCCAGCGCGGTCAGAGCTTTTTGTCTTTTACAAGGAAAAAGGCTTCCGAATGGGGACTGTGGGCAACAGCTCCAGCACTGCTGACATGTGACCTTGACTGCTGCCGTGCAGGGGTGTCACCCTGATACTGTTTAGTATTCTTTCTCAAACCCGATGAGACTTTTCCTATGGCAGGGGTGTTATTTTGAATTTTTAAAATCCTTCAGGGGGGTGATAGCTGCCCTCAGTCTCAGGTGGAGAGAAAGCCAGGAATGCCAGGGCTGCGTCCCTCGGGGGTAGCGTCAGGATCCAGGTGCGGAATGAACTCTTAGCAGTAGTGGCTGCAGGGCCAGCCCTGCATTCCCCCAACCAAGATCTCCTGATTCCCCTCGTCCCTGGGCCGGCTGTGCCTTACCACACTTCCCCGGAAGGGCAGGAAAACCAGGCCATTCTGGCTGAGGGAGTCACTGGCGACACGGTCCTCAAAGCAGACGTGATGTGGGGTGCAGGCTCCAAAGCTGGCGAGCACTAGGGGTACAGGGATACTTGAGTTCCCTGAGGGCAGGGCCTGCCCCAGCCAGGGTCAGAAACGTGGCTCCAGCACCCAGCCCAATGCCTGGGCAAAATAACTGCCCACAGATATTTGTCAAATGAATCCATGAATAGCATGTTTTATACCTTGAAAATCAATCAGTGTAATTCACCACATCCACAGACGAAAGAAGAGAAACCCCATGATAATCTCAGTGAGTTCGGGAAAAGCACATGACAAAATTCAGCATCCGTTTATGACAAAAAAACTCAGCAAACGAGAAACTGAAGGGAACTTTCTCAACCTGATAAACCGCCCTGTGCAAAAACGCACAGCTAGCAATGCACTGAACGGTAAAAGACTCAGTGCTGTCCCCCTACGATCAAGAAAAAAGAAGGATGTCTGCTATCACCACTTCTGTTGAGTATCACCCTGGAGGTCCTGGCCAGAGATAGGTAGGACAGATAGGACAGGCACAGATAGGAAAAAATAGGCAGATTGGAAAAGCAGAGACAACGCTGTTCCTATTTGCAGATGACAAGATTGTAGAAATTCCCAAAGAATCTACCTAAAATTACTAGAATAAGTGAGTTTTTCAAGGTCCCAGAATACGATATCAACATACAATAGCCAATCCATCATATTTCTATATTTTAGTAATGAGCAATCTGGAATTGAAAAAAAATAGTACCGTTTACAATAGCACCCTAAAATAGAAAATATTTAGGTATAAGTCTAACAAAATCTGTGCAGGATCTGTGTGCTGAAAGTAACAAAACACCGCTATGTTCCCGTGGGACCTGGCTAATTCGAGCTGACATTGTATTTAGTTCCTTTTGTTGAAATGTGTTTGGGGACTTGCCGTTATGTTCGTGCATATTTAAGGTTATTCTGGCTGTTTTCAGTAGAAGAATGACTTCCAGGAATAATTGTGTCATCCACCTACATGGCATCATGACCCAGATTGTTTTCTAATAAGAACGTGTCCCTCTGTGAACAGCATTGGAAGTACATGTGTAGCCATTGATGAGGTCAGGTTTGAAATATACAAGGCCAGCTTGTCTTTGGAACATGTTTCCAATGATCAGATGTGTATTCGTGAGCAGAAAATTTGTTTTCTATTGATGCCTAATCAAAATAAAAGTTATTGGGAATTCCCTGGCGGTCCAGTGGTTAGGACTCCAAGCTTCCACTGCAGGGGGCACAGGTTCAACCCTGGTTGGGGAACTGAGATGCCACATGCCACTTACGATGGCCAAAAAAAAATTTTTTTTTCTTTAGGTAAAAGTTCTCTTATTTTGTTAAATGAATATACTTAAAAAATCTTTTTTAATTAAAAAAATTAACTAATTAATTAATTTATTTATCTTTTGGCCACACTGTGTCCTTGCGGGATCTTAGTTCTCTGACCAGGGATCGAACCCAGACCCCCCAGAGTGAAAGCACCGAGTTCTAACCACTGGACTGATGGGAAGTCCCTAAAGGAACATACTTGGTCACGAAGCATATTCAATTACAGACACATCAAAATCTTTTTAATGAATTTATCAGAATTCCTGTGAATACATTTGTGTGTCAAGTCATATGTTTTATGTATTCCAATGACCAGGAATAAAGAACAATAATTAAAAAAATTTCAATCAGCCATATTAGAAGAAAGGCTGAATTGTTTTTCTGTTCTCTCTATAGTAAATGATATTACAAGATTATTGCCATATAGAAAAACAGCACAAAAAAGTAGGGAAATATAGAAGTATGTTAGGCAGTCAAAAATATTATGTTATTTTTTTTTCTGGGTTTGGTGATGTTTGTGATATTGGTCAGCTTTTTAAAAGTTGAAATTTGTTGTGATTCTCTCTCTCTCTCTCTATATATATATCCTTCTTATTCTTAATTTTATATCTATAATGTTTTATTACTTTTCTTTTTTAAAAACAATTATTTATTTATTTTTGGCTGCGTTGGGTCTTCGTTGCTGCGTGTGGGCTTTCTCTAGTTGCGGCAAGCGGGGGCTACTCTTCGTTGCGGTGTGCAGACTTCTCACTGCGGTAGCTTCTCTTTGTTGCAGAGCATGGGCTCTAGGAGCATGGGCTTCAGTAGTTGTGGTTCGCAGGCTCTAGAGCGCAGGCTCAGTAGTTGTGGTGCACCGGCTTAGTTGCTCTGCGGCATGTGGGAACAGAGATCGAACCCGTGTCCCCTGCATTAGCAGGCGGATACTTAACCTCTGCGACACCAGGGAAGTCCCTATTATTTTTCTTAATAAAGGCACTTGAAATTGTATTAAGCTTTAGGTCTCCAGAAAACCTACATATACCTCTAACCAACAAGCTAAAAGAGTATGGAAAATATAACAACAAATAGTTAGTTAACTAATACAGAAGAAGGCAAGAAAGGAGAAAGGGAATATAAAAGATGTGGGACAAATAGGAAGAGGTGATGATGAGATGGAGGATTTAAATGGAAATATAACAATAATTACATTAAAAGTGAATGAACTATACACAATTAAGATTTAAAAATCAATAAAATGGGTTTTAAAAAACCCAACTATATTCTGCTTACAGGAGATAAATTTTAAATGTAAGCCTATTGAAGCTGAAAAGTAAGTTTGAAAAAAATAATTCAATGCAAACAAAACAAAAATAAAACAACAAACCTAATTCAGCTATACTAATATGGCACAAATAGACTGAAAAATGAGTACATTATAACAACATTAAGCCAGTAAATTTGGAAGTTTCAATGAAATGCATAATTTCCTAGTAATACACAATTTACCAAAACTGACATCAGAATAAAGAGAAAATTTAAGTAATTGAACACTGTGTTTAAAAACTTTCCACAAAATATACCTCATACCCAGATGGCTTCTCAAGTGAACGCTATCAAACATTTAGGGAAGAAATATCAATTTTACGTATCTCTTCCAGAAAACAGAAAAAGAGAAAAGATTTCTTAAGACTTTTATGGGGACAGAAAAATCTTTATTCCAAAATTTGCTAAGAATATTACAAAAAAGAAAATTATAGACCCATTTCATTCAAGGAGATAAATGCAAAAATCCTAAACAAAATATTATCAAAACAAATACAGCATTATATAACAAAGAGAATGCATCACAGGCAAATTGGATTGATTCCAGGAAAGCCAAGCTGGTTTATCATTGAAAAATTGATCCGTGTTTTTTACCATGTTAATAGAATAAAGGAGAAAAATCATATAATTCTCTCAATAAGTGTAGAAACAGCATTTGATAAAATTCAACATGAATTCATAGAAAATTCTTAGCACACTGAAGAAAGAAGGGATCTTCCTTAATCTGATAAAAATATATCTATCTTAAACATCCATAGCAAACATATAAAGGTGACTTTTTTATGTTTTCCTTCTAAGAACAGAAAGAAGTTGATGATACTCCCTTGAATAGCCCCCTGCTATTCAACATTTTACTTAAGATCATAGCCAATTCAAGAAGGCAAGAAAAAGAAATAAAAGGCATAGGGATTGAAAAGGTAGACATAAAACTAGATTACTTGCATGTTACATAATTTTATATTTTAAAAATCCCAAAGAATCTACAGGTAAGCTATTAGATTTAATAAGTCAATTTAGCAAAATTGTTGGAAGCACAGTCAATTTATAAAAGTCAGTTGTATAAAATAAAATTGTAAGTTGTATTTAAAAGATAGCATTTTAAAATCTAATAACCAGAAATAAATCTAACAAAAACACATTTAAGACTTCTGTGCTGAAAACTATAGAACATTAATAATAAAAAAAATGTAAAAGATGACCTAAATAAATGGAGAGATGTTCACAGGTTGAATATTCAACAATCTAAAGATGTCAATTCTTCTCAACTTGATCTATAGGTTCAATGCAATCCCTATAAAATTCCAACAGGTATTTTGTGAAAGTTAATAGTCTGATTCTAAAAGTTATATGATAATAGGAAAGGACTAGAATAACCAAGCAATTTTGAAGAAGAAGACCAAAATTGGAGGAATTTCTCAACTGGATTCCAAGACTTCAGAAATACTTCAGTATGGTATTAACACAAGAAAAGACAAACAGATGACTGAAACAAAGCAAAAAGCTCAGAAGATCACATGTATAGCAACACTTGATTTATGACAAAAGTACCTCTGCAGAGCAGCAGGGCTGGGAATGTTTTTTCAGCAAATGGTGATGAAATTTGGCCACTACCTTACACCAGACATAAAAATCAATTTTGTAAGTGAAAGAAGCCAGACACAAAAGATCACATATTTTATAGGTCCATTTATTTGAAAGTTCAAAAGTAGGGAACACTAACATATGGTGTTGGAAGGAAGAACAGGTTAGTCATTGGGAAGGACCAAAAGAATAGCTTCTGGGGTGCTTTTCAGGTTCCATTTCTTGTCCTGATCGGTGGTTACATGAGTGTATTCACTTTTTAATAATTCATCAAACTGTACCCTTAAGATGTGCACACATTTCTGTATACATGTTGCATTTCAATCTAAAGTTTAAATATTTTGGCTTTGCCACTTTATAACTTTATAATCTTGGGTAACTTACATAATCTCTTTAGGACTCCTTTTTGTTTCTATCTTACAGGATGTAAGAATTAAATAAGATGTGTTTCATAAATAAGCATTTTGTTCAGTGACTGGCCCATACTGGATGCTTCTTAAATATTCAAAATTATTAGGTGCTAAGGTCACTTAGTTAGTAGCAGAACTGGGATTAGTCCAAACAGGATACTTTTCTTATCACATATCCTGTATCATATGACTGTTTATTAGCTGGACTTTAAAGGATTATTGGATTTAAATGGCATTTGCTGGGAGTTATCATAGATAGTCTGCATGTTCAACTTTATTTTTTGCAAGAGATCAAGCATCTTAATTCCACTCCCCCGCCCACCCTGTCCAAGTTCCTATGAGTATACTTTGGAATCTCTTGTATCTTAGTGTACTTACCCCTCACTAAAAACGGAAGTAAGCCCCTAGTGTTCCAGTTACCAAGTTAGAAAATTGTCCGGAGTTGTTGGCTCCATCCCACACCCAAGACAGAAGGAACGTGCTGAACGTGTACGTTTGGCCGGGTTTACACAGCCACCAAGAGCTATCAAATGACTGGACCTGTGTTAAATACAAAGCATTGTTTAGCATAGCTCTCTTGAATCCTGTAGCAACCAAGATCTCATTAAGGGGAATAAAGAAAAACAAATTGAAGCCACGTTAGCTGTTAAAGGGAATGTTTGGAAAAGCACTCAAAGACGAAGCAACTAAAAGGAGAATCGTATGTCTTATTAACTAGGACATCAATGGACTTCTGTCCAGTAGATTTTATCACAATGAATGTGGTTTTGGATGTGAATCAGTTCTTGAATCTTAATTAAATCAGTCACCAAGAGATAATTACACATGGTTCCTGAGCAGCAGTGAAGACAGGACTCTCTTACATAATCTCATTTTTTATGGAATCACACTGTCTGAGACAGACATGAGGAAGGCCTTGTGTCCTACTAAACTCATTATCAGAAAATACATTAATGCTACCAGGAATCTGTATGCAACTTTGTGTTTGCAAAGAGGGTTGATTAATGAGCTGTTCATTAGAATGATCTGGGGTAGGTTCATTTTGTGATCGTCTAGGGTAGTCAGCATATTGGAGAAAGCATGAACTTTGGAGGGACATACCTGGATTCAAACCCTGGCTGGGCCAAATCATGACCTGTATGATCCTGAGTAAGTAATTTGTCTTCTTAGCCTCAATTTCCTTTTCTATGGGCTGGCGCTACAAAACCCATAAAGGGGTGGGACTTTATGGAGGCCATTTGTCTTCTACCTTATGGACTGCACTGAACATAGCAACAGAAGATAAGCCCTCTCTTTCAGCGGAATAAGAGTAGAGAAGGGGAGAAAACCCATCGCGACGTAGAGGTTTCTAATTGTTCAATTAGTGATGAAGTTGACACAGGGGGACAAAATCAAAACTTCTTCAGTCAGAAGTTGGACTCTGGTTAGTTTACTAGAATTACTCAGTTATTTATTTCATTCCTTTTTGATTTATTTTTAGCACTCTCATAATGGTAAGTAATTCCATACAAAAATGTTTTCTCCCTAATAACCAAAGGAATGCAATTAAAGTTAACTCCAGGGAACTTCTGCACTAAATTATCAAATCATCTAAAAACTAATAATGCTCTCTGCTGGTAAAGATATGATGAAACTGGAAGTTTTAGCTAGTACTGTTGTGCAACCTAATTAGAAGGAAAAATACTGATGTTTGCTTACTGCCATATTCTCTAGTACATCAAAAGCTATATGTAACTAAAATATCCAACCACAAGAGAATATCTGAAAAATTATGGTTTATCAACATGAAGACTTTGAAAAAATGATCATTTTAAAGAGTATGTATAAACATCACAATATTTTACCTTATAAAAATTTTAAAGCAGACTGCAAAAGTATGTATATGGTGTGAGTGCGACAGCACGGAAATGTTCATATGTGGCCAAAGAACGGTAGACATGTAAAAATGAAAATAATTTTTGTATTAGGATGGTGAGATTGTAAGTATTACCTCAAAAATTTACTTATGTTGTTTTTAAAAGAGAACAGTCTTGAGAGCTCTGATTTTCTGTTCATCTTTCTTTGATGTATATCTTACTGTCCTGTAATAATAGTAAAAGTCACTAAAGAAATCTTTCTTCCACCCAGTATGATTAGCTGATTAGATAACGTAGCTAACATTTATATAGACTTTGTGGCTAAAATCTAAGGTCAGTGAGTTGAAAAGAAAATCTTCTGGGTAAATTGTTCACATTTTAATTTACATTTATTCGTACTCCGCCTCCATCTTACCAGGAGTTAAAGGCTGTGGAACTCACTAATATGGATAACTAATTCTCTCAGTAATAACTAACTAACTGTGTGCTTCTGACTGTAAGTCTGTCCACAGTTGTGAAGTCAGTTTTATTTAACATGGGATTGTTATTTTTACCTCAAGTACTTGAGGCTTTTAGCATGGCTATACTGTAACATAGCTAAAAATAGAACTAAAGTGAGATTCCCTTGCTAGACAACCCAATTGTTAAGAAAAATAAGCAGTGGGGAGGGGGTGTGCATACCTCCTTCCAAAAAAAAGCATCACTCTCCAGAGGAAGGAGCTTTTTAACACCACCTGACATCCTAGGGGACAAAGCACTGGAACACAATAACCCAATATTGAGATGAATTTTGTTTGTCTTCTCATGTCTGAGTTTGATTTAGTTCTGAGTTTTCACCCTTAACATTATTTAATGAAATATGTAAAGTCCTGTTACCATTATTAGCTCTTACTTATGAGAAGTACATTCAGTCCCTTAGCAAACAAATCCCAGGGACCTAGATTACATAATGCAACGGCTATTGTTTCGTAACCATTACCCACTTTTAGCCTGGGATCTCGTGCTTGTCAGGAGGAGGAAGAGAACCTAGTTAGAGCTGCGGTCAGTAAATCTCAGGGCATTTTGTCTCAGCCACTGCTGGCGTTGCTCTGCACTCTCTCCTGGAAGACTCCCATATTCTCTCTAGGTTTCCACCACCCCCCGGTACACGGACGGCCCACTGCTTCCCCCATACTCAGGCTTCACATCGCACAGCCAGGTTTCTTCGCTGGACGCCTCCCAGAAGTCCCATGGACACTTGAAGCTTCATTCGTATGGCACCAGACCCATCTAGATGTCAAACTTGTTCTTTTTCTGTGTTCACGTGTCCATCCACCTTCCCCTCCCCATCTCCAGCATCGCCTGCCTATGAGACACAGCAGGATGACCACCAAGTCCACCTGGTTTGACACCCTTCGTAGTCCAGCTCAGATCCCTCTTCTCCATCCCCACTGTCAGTTCTCAGGTCAGCTTCCCCCCTCTTCTGCCCACCCTGCAGTGGCCGGGGCTGCTCCAGGGTTTACGGGGACCTGGGCAAATACGTTTTGGCAGGGCCCTGTTATTCTATACACAATTTGATTAAATGTGTATTACAACATTTATAGACCGTACAACTTTTAGTGGTTTATCAACAAAGATTTAGAATTATTGGTAGAAAAGAGGTGCCTGTGGTTTTGTTAATGACCCAGTTAGTGCCTGTCCGGGTACCATCTCTTCCTGCACAGCCCCAGGAGCCGCGTCTTCATGCTCTTTTCTGTCAAATGCGCCTTTGCTGCTAGTTTCACACTTCCCACCATAAAGAAAAAGTGGCAACACTGCTCTTGCTTGCAGTGCTATGGCTTTCTGGTCCTGTTGGTATTAAAAGTAAACTTTCCCCTGAAGTTCCCTGATATCATTTGTTTAGTGCTGGTTGCATCATTACTCATGAAGCTGCATCCTCCCTTATGGCCCCGGTGAATATGGGCTTCCAGTGACTCCCTCAAAAGCTGTTACTGTGCGTGGTTTATGATGCCCACGAATGCAAGTCTTAGACAGAGTGTGCAGGAGAATGTTTTCTGGTCGTCTTAAATTTACCAGTTGAAATGTTAGAGTATAAATGGAGAACAATACATCTGTTCTGTAGTCATGCCTTTAGCCATGCCTTCTCTTCATCTCCTTGGTCCATAAGTGCTGCATTCCTAGGATGTGATATCTTTTCAATGCTGACTTCACTCCTGCCTTCCACAAACCACCACTAGTGGGGAGGATAGACAAGGGGCATTGACCCGAAGAATGTCTGTCCCTCATCTGGCATGGTTCAAGACTGACCTGTGAACACAAAATGTCACCACATGGTCGGAGGCAAGAGAGGACATCACTGAGACTGGGGGCGAAAGAGGACATGGATGTGTTGCTGCTGACATTGTGGAGCAAGGGTCTCAAAGCCCTTGGAGGAAAGAGGTGCTGTCACCCCTAGAGGATTGCCCTACCTGTGGCACAGATCCTGCAGAAGGTGGGGTGGCCACCCTGTGTGGCCAGCAGCAGAGGGTGCACAGGTAAATGATGCCGCTACCTCCCTGCCATCCTCGATGCTGTAGACCAGAGGCAGCACCACGGTTGGAACCTGGAAGAGCAAGAGCCAATCCATGGGGACACAGATGTGGATCAAGCCCAGGGATCAACCACGGGCTCTCAGTAGCCCAGAGCCCTGAACTTGTCTTGTGTACAATGCGAGTGAGAATCAACGTGAATCAGCATGTCAACACCATTCTGGTGGCCCAATCTCAGGATCCCATGAAAGAAATACTGGGCTGGCCAGCTGGAGCAATGTGTTGGCCAAGCCATTGTCCTAGTACCTGGGCCCTGGGAGACAACACCGTTGACATGAATCTTGGGGCTCCACAGGACATCTGGTCAACCCCACCTGCATGCTAGAGGGTTGGAGAGCAAGCACCTCAAAGGGAAGAAATGGGGACTGGGTCCACACAGTTCTTGGTCCAGCTTAGTACATCCTTCTCAGATGGCTCTGCAGATCCCAGTCAGTCCCAGGCACTGGAGGGGGACTTAGAAAACTTGGAGGAAGGCCCTCCAAAATCTGAGGCAGCCAGAGGCTAAGGGACTGAGCTAGGAGCCCTGTTTGGCCAGATCTAGGGGCAGTAGTGGCTGCAGCTGCCAGCTAGCTGGGTTCCTGACCTACACATCACACTGTTACTCAACTCTGGGCCTTTGCTTATGATGTTCCCTCTGCCTGGTAGCCCTTCCCTTCATCCCAACTTTACCTGGACAACTCTTACCATGATTTAAGATTCAGTTCAGGGACCACTTTCTTCAAGAAGCCTTTACTAATCCCTTAGCCTGGGGAAGGCACCCCCTCCTGTGGGCGTATCTTTATCACAACACTCACTACGTGGTATAATAATACTGTGTTTCAGAATCTGTTTTCATCTTTGTATTTTTAGTCCCCTGCAGAGTAACTGGTAGATAATTTGTGTTCAATAAAGTGTCAACTGAATAATAAGTGATTAAAGTAATGTGTGAAGGACATGACACTCTTTCTTCAGAAATAATTACGAGGATATTTTCATCGACTCACTGTCATTTTAAAACCTCTAGTTTGAAATGTCTCTTCCACCATAAACATGAAGTACTTTTCAGCTCTCATTATCTCTACTTGAGTTGCCCTGGGATTGAGAACTTGCATACTTCAGGGCCCAGACCTTCCATTGTTCCACCAAACAGACAAGGATAGAGCACAATTAGGACAGTGATTGGCATGCTGTAAGCATGCATTACTGTATTATTTATTACTGTGGTGGGGAGACTTGACTTCAAATTTTTGGTTATGGTGGACTATTTTTCAGGCCCCCAAACTCCCAAAGTAAAAACAACTAAAAATTCTAAATAAGTTATTTTAAAGCCATCAGAGATCTGAAAATATATTAAAGAATAGTCAGGCCAAAATTTAAGGAAAAATGGAAATCCAGAAACAGACTGGGAAACTTGAACTTTTTTTTCTTGGCTTCATGGAGTAATAGAAATCAAGACCCAGGTCTGCACAAGGTGGAGATTCTAAGAGATCTTCCCAGCATGAGCTGGGGCCCCACTGAGATTCCCCTTCATGGTAAGACTGAGATAAAAGTCAACCAGCCCGAACAAGGTTAGGCAGCTGGATTGACGTTGCCTGGTTCATCAAGAAAACCCCAAGCCACAGCCTTGGTTTAAAATGGTCCCATACTGGTCATGCTTACAGATGCTTGGAAAAAGGCAAACACAGATCCTCTCTAGATGAAGAGCACGTTCACTACAGTCATCAATTTTTTCTTAATAATACATTTCAGGTCTAAGGCACAGCACATAGTCAGACATAGCAAGCATATAACAAAGCACGCAACACGTGAGAGAACCGTCTGCAAGAATGGACCACAGAAACAGACTTTCCAGTACTTTTAGGTCTTGAAATGATTGGACACGGACTATAAAATAACCCTGCTTGCTGTGATCAGCTGAATAATGGCCTCCCAAAATGTCCACATCCTTAGCAGGCCTATTTTGCAGTATGGATCTGAGAGTTATTCTCAGGAGCTAATCCTATAATCTGTTTCTTCAGCTCTCCCAGTGATTCTTTCAATGATCTCTATCCCTTTCTGCTAAAACTAGCTGGAGCAGATTCTGCTTTCTGCTGCTAAGACCCTAACCAATGCTGTGATTATACTAATTCTCACACATCCACAGTATCTTTTTTGTTCGTCTTGGCTGCCTGTGGGAGTCCTGGAGTCACGTTATTTTTTTCCTCAGTGGTTTATAGATTCTCCTCTGTTGTTTAGCTTCCAGAGTTACAGATAAAAATCTGATGCCAGTCTGATTCTATTTCCTTCGGAAAGATTGGAAGCTTGGAAGGCTTTATCTTTAAGTGGGTCTGTCATTTTATGATAATGATCGATGTTTGGAAAATTCCAACAAACACCATTAAGGGATATGAGGTTTCTTTAATTGCAAAGGATGTGAAAACTTTTCCGCAGAGGTGGCTCCTCAAGGAACAGATGATGGCTCTACAGGGGCAGCAGTGTCACAGGTGGGCACACAGCATCCCAGACGCCCTGAATCTTCATGGACGTGCCCATTGCCTGTCAGTCCCCTCACGGAGTGTCAGCCCACCAGGCACGAGAAGCCCACTTTGGTCTTTCTTAGGTTTTCAAAGCACCTTCTTGGTCCCTCTGGATTCTTCTGGAAATCTGCCCATGTGCTCCAAGGGCAAATGACAGGGGCAAGCACTAGCAGCACATTCCTGAGTGTTCAACGTGTGACTGTTTGAATATAAAACCCAAGTCTCCAGGCATTCCTTAGTTTAAACCATCTCTTGGAAGAATTCCTGCTCTTTGGAATATTGAAATTTTATGAGAATATGCTCAGATGTTCTTCTCTTCAATCTTGCTTGGTTTGGGGGAGTCTTTTAAAATTTTTAGCTTTATCTCTCATTGAAAACATTTTTTTCTATTATTTTATTATCATTCTTCCTCATCTCTTATATTTTTCACATTCCAGGCTTCATATTTTTCCCTGTTAAGTCTCCTAAATCTCTCCTCCAAGCACCTTTTTTCCATCACGATTTTCAACTCTATTTTTGCTCAGCATTTAGAGAATCCTGTCTTCTTCCTTAGCAGCCAGACCAAGACCATGATCCAGGCCACAGTGAACGCTCTTTCTTGGTTTGACTATTGAATTTTCCCCCCAGTTTTATTGAGATATTAATTGACATGCAGCACCGTATACGTTTAAGGTGTACAACGTAATGATTTGACCTACATACATCATAAAATGATGACTACAACAGGTTTAGTGAACATCCGGCATCTCATATAGGTACAACATTAAAGAAATAGGAAACATTTGTTTTCCTTGTGATGAGAACTGTTAAGATGTACTCTCTAAGAACTTTCGTCTATAACATACGGCAGTATTAGTGATCTTTACCACGTTGTACATTACATCCCTAGTGCTTATTGATATATCTGGAGGTCTGTACCTTTTGACTGTCTTCGTCCAGTTTCCCCTCCCAACATCCCCTACCTCTGGTAGCCACAAATCTGTTCTCTTTTTCTATATGTTTGGTTTTTTTTCAAAGTATAATTGACCTGCAACACCACGTTAGTTCCTGGTACAAGACATAGTGATTCAATATTTCTATACATTTCAAAATGATCATCATGATAAGTCTAGTTACCATCTGTCACCATATAAAGATATTACACATTTCTTGACTGTATTCCCCACACTGTACATTTCATACCTGTGACATTTATTTTGTAACCGGAAGTTTGTACTTCTTAGCCTCCCTCACCTATTTCTCTCTTCCCCCTCCCCCCCTCCCCTCTGGCAACTACCTTTTTGTTCTCTGTATCTACGACTCTGTTTCTGTTTTGTTGTGTTTGTTCATTTGTTTTGTTCTTTAGGTTCTACATATAAGTGAAATCATTCAATATTTATCTTTGTCTGACTTATTTCACTTAACATAATACCTTCTAGGTCCATCTGTGTTGTCAAAAATGGCAAGATTTCATTCTTTTTTTATGGCTAAGTCACATTCCATTTTATATATATATATATATATATAATATATATATATATATATATATATATGGTTCTTTATATATATATATATAAAGAACCTCCGCTTCTTTATCCATTCATCTATCAGTGGGCACATAGGTCGCTTCCATAGCTCGGCTATTGTAAATAATCCTGCAGTGAACATTGGAGTGCATGTATCCTTTCAAGTTAGTGCTTTCATCTTCTTCAGATTTGAATTTCTAAATTTGAGAAATATTTCATTGTACTTCTCAAAAGTCTGTCTTATGATCTAACCAAGTCTCTGTAAGTGCTTTCTTGTTATTATCTGACTCTTCCAAGAATTCATTTTCAGGGGCAGTAGCCTGCTTCCAGTGGGCCCACCGGTCATCCAGTGCTGAGCAGTGTTCCTGACTCCACACATTTCCATCTTGGAACCTGTGGGAGTTTCATCATTTCCTTTTCTTTAGCTGACTTCTGAATTCTCTTTCCATATATATGCGTATATCCTGCCTTAATTCTCAGCAAGGCAAATCTTTTGTTTTTTAAGAGGATGGGAGAAGGAGGTGAAGTCCCAGCAACATTCGACCAGCACCTCAGTCATAAGTAAGCGCCACCCATTTCCACGTGCTTCCCAAACGCCAGCGGTCAGTCGCAGCCCCGAGGAAGCCTCTCTCAGGGTGTGACTCTTTCGAAGGCTGGCTATTTCACCTTCGATCTTTTTATGTCCTAATTCATAATGACTGGATTACCTGGGACACTCACACACCATTCCGAGCCTATTAGGGCACATACCCTCTCAAGGTGGCCGTTTCTGCTGTTAACATTTCACAGTTTATAGGTGCAACTTCAATGTTAGAGTCTTCTGAGCCCATCTGGTGGGGAGTTAGCTAATGCGGCTTCAGGAGAAAGGAACAGTTTTCGAATTTCTCTCAGGGCTTTGAAGTCTCCATGTGTGGGGCAGACTGTCCCACAGAACTGTTTTCAGAAATATGGTGGTGGAAGCAAATTGGAGGCAGTTTTTATGGATCAAGATAACTGGGGTCACATTGCCAGTAGTACAACCTCCATACAACCCAGGTTGCAAGGAATAATTTCTAGGTCTTTTTTTCCCTCACAGATAAAATATAGGCCTTTCAATGCTATAAGAGCAATTTTGTTCAATTCACAGGAAATTGCATTGGCATAAGACCCAAAACTATCTGTGGAACAATTTACCCATGATGATTTTTAACATGTCACAGTGGAAAATGGGACTCACAGCCTTTGGAAAGTCTCCAAGCTGAGGACTTTTGAAAGCAGTGCTGGTATGAGGTAATTGTATTATGACATTGAATTTCAGACCCTTCCAGCTGTCTCCTGAACTTGCTGGTCACATGAACTAGCTTAAACTGTGAATTTCATTTTGTGATGCCACTGAGGTTAATGGAGTACAGGCTGGTAGAACCCGCTGGCTGGTTCAGTAAATACTTGCCTTTCTGAAAGGAAAGGGGTGAAAGCGTCCATTCCTTATGTGCTTGTCGTAACCTTGAGTCTCTAACTGCCTCTAGGGCTGCCTAGAGGCAGTCATGTACAGCACCGTGGCCTAACAGAGCCAGATGAAGGGCTTCTCCTGCAAGGATCCCTGAGCTCAGATCCGACACCCTGAAACAGGGAAGTCTTCCTAACTGTGGCCTAAGCTTCACTGCATGGGTGTCACAAAGGGACGGCAATGTGACAGCTGGAAAGATACATAGTTAGAAGAGGTGATAAAGTTAATTTAATGGCAAAGGATAAAAATTGTATGGATATCGTGATGTAAGGCAGAACACCACAAACACAAATGCGGGTCTCCCAGAACCCCAAGGGCCAACCCACTGATACTATCACTGCCAGGTGCCAGGACCCACCGGGGAAAAGGAGCTTGCCTTTGCCCTTCTCCTGGGGAGGGTGTGGCTTAAATTTGCATCCCCTGCACTACTGGACCTCACTTTGGAGACTGTCTACGTGCCTATGCCTACCCAGCCCCCACCCATTGCACACAGAATGTTTACTATGACTGCGGATTAATCAAAAGATAGTTTCCTACCCATCACGTCACTAAGCAGATCCAGGAGGTGGGCCTGCCTGAGGTCCATTTCTGTACTTCAGTAGAAATGATTTTCCTGTAAAACCCCTTTTGGGCAACAGAGCAACTGCAGCCTCGGTTCATTCTGAACTGGGGCCGGGGGCCACAATGTCTTTGCTTTGTTCCTTTAACACAGGGTCCCCAACCCCCGGCCCCTGACAAGTACTGGTCCACAGCCCATTAGGAACCGGGCCGCACAGCAGGAGGTGAGTGCTGGCCCAGCTGAAACTTCATCTGCCATTCCCCACTGCTGGCATTACTGCCTAAACTATCCCCCCACCCCTCATCCATGGAGGAATCGTCTTCCATGAAACCGGTCCCTGGTGCCAAAAAGGTTGGGGACCACTGCTTCAACGTACAGCCAGAAAGCTTGAGTATTTGAGCATCTGTTTTCAGTCCTCATGAAGATGCCCTCCCATCTCGTTTTCCTGGGGAAGATGCTGCTTGACCTCCTGTAGTAACAGTGCAGGACAAGGAGAGCCATCCAGGCGCCAGACAGCTGCCGCTGCTGTGTATGCCAACCAGTCGACAAATCTGAATGAGACAACACCCGTGGACATCAAGTCTTTAAGGCAGAGGAGATACCGCTAATGTCATCTTCCTGTCTTCAGAGCTGTGATCACCAAACTCAGGTTCCAGGCAGCTAGGGCTGCACCTGGTCTGTATGGACCATACTGCTGGACACGAGGCCAGCTGAGAAACTCCTGGTCTAGAATGGGAACTTCACTTATGGAGGAAGGAAGATCCCCTTACCAACCTCCAAGCATGCGGTACAGTAATTGATCAGCACGGTCATGTCCACCCACGGTAATCAGGGGGTGGGATCTGTTTCCACAAAAAGGTAAGAGAGGTGTTCTAGGCAGAGAATAGCTACCACATGGATGTGTTGCAAAGCCTGCTTCTCCTGCCTGCAAAGATGGCAGGTTCCATCTCCACAGAGGCCGTGTTGATCCAATGGAATTGCCAACCAGTGCAGGGTGTGCAACTTAGCTGAGCAATTATTATCCAAGTCTCCATAGTTTTAGATGACCATGTACAGAAGACTTGTTCTATCGGGAAGTAATCACTAAACAACTGACCACTTGTAAAATCAGTCTCCATTCATATGTCACTCCTACTTGATATGAGCATAACTATCCCCGATCCCGCTAGCTACATCTTCATCACTCTCTCACAAATTGTAGTTGCATATGGAAATATAATGCAAATACATGCAAATTGCTTGTGAAGTGATGTTGTAAAGTTTTCTAAAGATGTAGGATTTTGATGAAGTTGGTGAAGTGAGGCTGGAGAAAGGCTGGTACCCAACAAAGAACAGGGAACGACTAAGAACACAAGAACACTGCTTGAAAGGAGGATTTGAATAACAAAGGATTAAGAGAAACCCCTGGGAAAATTTATGAAGCTCTGAAATGTTTCTGCCAAAGTGCCTCTCTTTAAGATCGTTTTTAAGATCGTTTTTTGAAAGTCAAGTGGGAAGTGAAGGATGTGGTTTGTTATTACGGCAAAATAATGCCATAAAAGCCATCAACATTTCGTTCTTTCTTTGTTCATTCTAAGAGGTAGTTTGTCATGGCAATTGTAAATATCAGGTACACTTTCATTTTTCAAGATAAAGTCCCAGTCAATCTTTTTTCACTATTTTCTGTAAAAATTTAGTCCCTATTTTATTCTTTAGTGATTCTTCCCAGTATCAATTCTCTTCAGATAATGATATTGCAATGATATATATTGGATGTGATGCACATAATACACGATACTTATAATGGTAAATAATTAGAAACATTTAAACACAAGGATTGAAATATAATTTCTTTTTTCCATTTACTCTTGGTCAACTTCACATTCTTGTAATCAGCATATCCAAGTCACGAGTGAATGCAGATGAACACTAGTCAGAAGCCTGTAGATTTCCTACCTTGTTTGCTAAGACCATAAATGAACATTTGTGCCAACTGGGGTTACCAGGTGAAGTTAAGAAAACCTCTTAAAACCTGCAGCGCTGCTTAATGCCAGTTTTATATTTTTGGCTTTGTCACTAATTAGCTGTGTGACCTTTCAAAAGTTACTCCCCTTTTCTGGGCCTCATGCTTAAAGTAAGGAGGCTGAAATAGATCAATGGTCTCAAACCTGGTTAGACATTAAAGTCACCTGGGCAGATTATTAACATGTGTTAGAGTAACCCTCCCTCTCCCTCCTTAGATCAACTGAACAAGAATCTCAGGGAGCGGGACCCTGGCAAGCTCCCTAGCTGATGCTGATCCAGTAGGATGTGGACTCACTGAACCAGGCAGTTCTTACATCCATTCCACTTTCATCATTATTTAATTGTCTTAGGGTTTAGTTTTAGTCTCAAGGATGTGTGTAGGTGCAAAGGAAGTGTTTATATAACCCCATCCCATTCTGATTGGGTTTCAAGCCTTCATCCTAAACAGCTTCCTGATAAACAGTGAAGTTTAATGGGGGAAAAACACCATCACTGTTTTCGCCACATTTGTCGTGAACACAGCCTTCTCACTGCACACAAATCGCTGTTCCAGTGAAACAGGATGCTGCCACCTTACCATAGAAATGTCCTACAGCTGCTGTGAATAAAGGAAGGTGACAGACAGAGAAGGAGCGGATGGGGTGACACCGTGGATTGAAATAATCTTCGGATTTTTCTTGGCCGCCGTTGGCCCTGGGGCTCCCGTGTCGTTTAACTCCTCCGGGTCGTTGGAAACTGCCTGACGAATATCTGAACGGGGATAAGTGCCTGACACTGTCAGATCCAAAACCGGTGCCGCTGGGTCAGTACCATCAAGATGAGCCTCTCTGCCAGCTGACTTAGGTCACGGACTGTGTTCACAGTAGATGGTGGACAGTAATTAGACCGAAATCAAGAGGCCAAGTCCTATTATTGGGTTCCCATCTTTTTTTCCTCTTGGAAAATGAGATTATCTTGAAATTACTTACTGAGAAAAAAGAAGATTGAGTGATAAAGATTTCACAGAGGCTTCTTTTTATGATTGTCACAGATGGACCTGGTGACAAACCAAACTTGAATCAGCCTCCACTGAGCCCTCTTTTTGACCAGGCCACGTCCTTAGGCCTTGTCTTTAGCCTGCCGAGCCCAGTTTTAGCAAGAATCCTGCTAAGTTATTTTAGCAAGTGTCCTCCCACCTTTGCTCTTTGGCCA
Source organism: Aethalodelphis obliquidens (assembly GCF_003676395.1). Classification (NCBI taxonomy): domain Eukaryota; kingdom Metazoa; phylum Chordata; class Mammalia; order Artiodactyla; family Delphinidae; genus Aethalodelphis; species Aethalodelphis obliquidens. Next base: position 37,249,978 of record NW_020837956.1, read on the forward strand.
AGTTCCTCCCTCCTACCCCCACTCTTATAATCTGATCACTCTGGCCAGCATTCAGCAAGAGTCCTGTTAGGTCGGTTTATCAAAGGCCCCCTCTCCCAACTCTTGATGTCCCCTGTTAGTAATTTTGCATCCACTGACCCTCTCGTTCTGTTCCTTGCCTATCAGAAAACTTATCCTTGCTGTATTCGGAGTTGAGCCCCATCTCTCTCCCCTGTTGTAATAAATGAAACCCCTATTGCAATACTCCTGAAAAGTCTCGCTACCATTTAACAAGTGTCAGGATAATTTTCTTTTCATATTGGAACATGACACTTCAGCATTGTCCAAGCAAGAGCTGTGGAATATTAGCCCCTCAGGATGTTTATAAAGGTTGCAAACTGGGAAAGACTGTCCTGGGCTCCCATAAGCTTAGGTTAAACCAACAGTTTTCTTTCCTATAGGATTTTTTTAAAAGATCCTTTCAGATGCTAATGGGCCTTACATCTTTCCAAAAGTGGGATATAAAATACAGTGTTTCCCAGCTTTATCTGACCTCTTTTTGTGGAGGTGTCCGTTATCTTTAATTTCCAGCATTGCACAAAGCGCACTTTGTAAAAGCTGGAATAGAGTTACTCAGTTGGGGGTTTCTAACAATTTTATCAAGCGTGGACTCAGAAACTGATTGCTTAAAGAGGATCTAGTCAAAGCCTTTCATTGTATAATAAATAAGGAATCCAAGGTCTAGAGAAGTTACATAGCAGGTACCAGGCCGGGTGGACAGGAAAGAAATTAAAAAAGTCAAAATTCAGAAGCCCAGACTTGGGTCCCTACTCCTCAAGCTAAATCCTACTGTTCTTAATATATAATTACAAATCAGCAAATGTTTCTAAATCTCCTGCTACAATACCTGCATTTTGCTCAGAAATCATGTTTATTAGTTAGCTAGTCCGCTCCGGCTGCCATAACAATGTACCACAGACTGCGTGGCTTAAATAACAGAAATTTATTTTCTCACAGTTCTGGAGGTTGAAAGTCTGAGATCAAGGTGTCGGCAGGAGGCCTCTCTCCTTGGCCTGCAGATTTTTGTCTTCTCCCTGTGTCTTCACATGCTCTTCCTCTGTACGACTCTGTGTCTTAAATTTCCTCTTCTTATAAAGACACCAGTCATATTGGATTAGGGCCCATCCTCATGACCTCATTTTAACTTAATTATCTCTTTAAAAACCCTATGTCCAAGTAAGGTCACATTAGTGAGGTCCTGGGAGTTACGACTACAACATATGAGTTTTAGGGGGATATAATTCAGGCCCCTAATACGTGTGTAGCGTAGAGATTTATTTATAATTTAATGTAGGATGGAGATCTATTGATATTTGCCCTACAATTTGTTTTCATTACTGTAGACCCACCTGGAAGGAATTAAAGTAAAATATTTCTCCCGTCCTCTGGAAGCCTGAGCTCTCCTTTCCCTCAGAGGAAGAGCCACTTTTTTTTTGCGGTAAGCGGGCCTCTCACTGTTGTGGCCTCTCCCGCTGCGGAGCACAGGCTCCGGACGCGCAGGTTCAGCAGCCATGGCTCACGGGCCCAGCCGCTCCGCGGCACGTGGGATCTTCCCGGACCGGGGCACGAACCCGTGTCCCCTGCATCGGCAGGCGGACTCTCAACCACTGCGCCACCAGGGAAGCCCACTTGTTTGTTTTTGATGTTTGAAGGGATGGAAGATTCCAGGCTTGAGGAGGATACCCTGGAGACCATTTCAGACTTTTGTATTTGGAAGGTCTGTGCCCTAAAGGGAATTAGCTGTATTGTCCAAGAACTCAGAGTTCAGGGATTTAAAGATTTGAGAAAGGAGTGGTCTCTGCTAGTGAGTCAGATACTCTGAGACTGGCAAGGGCAGGTGAGAAGTAGGGACACACATGTTAAAGGGAAACTTGGATGGGGAGAGTTGCATATATGCCAGACAGAAGTGAACACTAAGAGCAGTGACGGTGCCAGTCAACTCTAGAGACTGATATTAGCTCTCAGGACCACAGCAGCGTAGCTGGGATGGCTAATGGATCCCACACCCACGCCCATCCTCCCTTCTCCTGTTTAGGGACTGAACCTCTAAGAGCGTTAGCAGGGCACATAGCCACCTAAGTAGCTACTGTAGTTCCCAGCCTCCTTACAGCTGGGTGTGAACAGGAGACAAAGATGTGTGACCTTGAGTTTCTCTTCCCTCCTTCCCATGGGCCATGGATGGAGGTGAGTCAGCTCCAACCACACAATGAGGACGGAGCCCTGGGAGGGGGCACAGACAGAAGATGCCGAAAGGGACCCGGAGGAATGGGACCCAGATCACTGAATGATCCCACAGCCCAGAGCCGTCTCTCTAATCCTGGACTGCTCACCTCTAGACTATTTCTTGAAAAAGAAATTAACTTTTAACTTTTTAAAGCCATGGTGTTTCACAATCTTTTTGTTACAGCAGCTTAGCCTATACTCATATCATAGATCTAGCAAGTGAGAGCTTAAGACAGACTTTATGTTGTGGAGAAACTTAATTATATATGCTGATCAAGCATGCTGACACTGCTTCCTCCTTAAAAAGCAGTTACAACTGATTTTATTTTTAGACCTATGAAAACCTTTAAGTAAATTATATTTTGATGAGCCACAGTACTTTCTTTTGGACTAGAGTATGAATATCTTTTTTTTTTAATTTATTTTATTTAATTTATTTTATTTTTGGCTGCGTTAGGCCTTCACTGCTGCATGTGGGCTTTCTCTAGTTGCGGCGAGCAGGGGCCACTCTTCGTTGCAGTGCGCGGGCTTCTCACTACGGTGGCCCCTCCTTGTTGCAGAGCACAGGCTCCAGGCGCGCGGGCCCCAGCAGCTGCGGCACGTGGGCTCAGCAGCCGCGGCCTGCAGCTCCAGAGCGCAGGCCCAGCAGTTGTGGCGCACGGGCCCAGCTGCTCTGCGGCACGTGGGATGTTCCCGGACCAGGGCTCGAACCCGTGTCCCCCTGCGTCGGCAGGTGGATTCCTAACCACTGCGCCACCAGGGAAGCCCTGAATATCTTTTTTGGCAGACGGAGAACATGTTATGCTGATAAACTTGTAAGGAACACATCATGTTTTTTTACCCTCGAGTTTTATTGAGATATAATTGACATACAGCACTGTATATGTTTAAGGTGTACAGCATAATGATTTGACTACATACATCGTGAAATAAATTTAGTGAACATCCAGCATCTCATACAAAATTAAAGAAATAGAAAAAATTTTTTCTATAGTGAGCCAGTTTTTCTACAGTGAAGTAGGAGTTTACAGAAAAGGAAGGGGAGGAGGCCAGAATGATCCCTGCGGTAATGGAGTAGAGCTGGAGACATCAGTGTGAGCTCATGTTTAGCTTAATATCAGTACAGATGGTTAAATTTAGAATTATTTATAGATACTTATCTATACTATAGATATTATCTATAGTATAGATATTTATCTATACTATATATAGATATTTATATTGTATATACATGGTTTAGTATACACACATGTATTTCCTCACTCTGTCAGCTGCAAAGGACAAGAATTGATACCCCGGTGGTAATGAGCATACCTAGTGCCCAGGTCTTGGTGTTAAAAATCATTCTTCAAAAAAGTAAACAGGGCTCCTTAGAGAAATGGCTGATTCTAGGACTGGGCAGGAAATACATGAGATGATTCTGGAGCGTCTTGCAGTGGCAGAAAATAAGGAAGTGTTAAAAAAAAAAACCCCAAGCCAAAACCAAAAACCCACGTTGATCGCGGTATGTCAAAGGGACAAAGGAGCCAACTGAAAGAGCACCCAAAGTCCAAAGCTGAAACAATTTGAGCAACAAAATAAATGAAATAGTTCTGGATTACAACCCAAAGTCTGAAATAAATATCCATGAGTGCATACTGATATAAAAATGATTGGGGGCTTCCCTGGTGGCGCAGTGGTTGGGGGTCCGCCTGCCGATGCAGGGGACGCGGGTTCGTGCCCCGGTCCGGGAAGATCCCACATGCCGCGGAGCGGCTGGGCCCGTGAGCCATGGCCGCTGAGTCTGCGCATCCGGAGCCTGTGCTCCGCAACGGGAGAGGAAAAAACAAAGAGAGCCCCGAACAACAAAAAAAAAAAAAAAAAAAAAAAAAATTGAATAAATAAATTCATGAGGGAAAAAAGACAAATCTTTCATGCATAAGAATTCCAAATGTTCCACGTAGATACCCTGCCCTTTCGGAAGTGGAGTGTGACCTCCCCCTCCTTAAATGTGGGCTGTGCGTAGTGACTCCTCCCAAAGAGGACAGTATGGACAAGGGGGAAAAGAATAACTTTACAGTGAGAAACCTGACAAATGTTACTTCAGCCGGATGATCAAGGTCAACACCAGCCATGATGAGTCATATTTACGGTCTGTACCCTTGATATGATGTGATGAAAACGGCACTGTACTTTTACGTTTGTCCTCCCCCAAACCTAAAACCCCAGTGTTATAATGAGGAAAATACTAGACAAATCCCACTCGAGAGACATTGTAAAAATGCCTGACCAGTCTTTAAAGTTGTCAAGGTCTTCAAACACAAGGGAAGTCTGAGAAACTTTCACAGAAAAAAGGAGCCTGAGAAGACATGATATTGTAACTGAATATAATATGGTGTCCTGGGTGAGATCCTTGAACAGAAATGGGATGTTAGGTAAAAGATAAGAAAATCTGAATACAATTTGGGACTTTGGTTAATAAGAGAATATTAATATTGGCTCATTAATTGTGACAAATGGACGTTACTCATGAACAATGTTAATAATGGGGGAAACTGGGTATTAGGTATATGAAAACTCTGTACTATCTTCGCAATTTTCCCGTAAATATAAACCTCTTCTAAAATAAGTATAAGTAACAAAAACAAAAACAAAACTTGTATGTTGCTGGCACTCAACCCATTAAAGGGTTGTGTTAATAGTAGTCAGTGTTTATATTTGGTTTTCTGTTTTCTTGATTCTGTGCCCATTTAGGTGATAATTATTATATAATGTAAATTGTCATTCAGGATAGGGCAAAGCTTACAATAATTAAAATTCTAGAGGAGAGACTCTAAATTTGAATTCCAAATCTGACTCAAAAACATCAGAAATTCACATTTCAGAAGCCCATGTTCAAGGCTTGACGCTTTCATTTTATTTTACATTAAATAAAATCATACATGAAAGTGAAAAAAATGGGTTATGGTTGAACAGGTAGCATTTTTCCTTTCTCAATGGCTCATAACATGATGGTACATCATGTAATTAATGCATCTTAGATTTGATTAAATACAATATTATCTTTTAAAAGTGTGTAATAACCGATGGGGAAAATGATTTCTAATTTAAATTTGCAATTTGGGGGAAGGTTTAGTATTTTAATTAATTTGCACATATTTTAGTATATTAGAATATTATTTCTCCCTCGTTTGTAGTAAATATTTCCCCCAATTATTTTGCCTTTTAATTTTAATTATGATGCTTCGTTATAGAGCCCTTTTTGTTATAGAGTGCCTTTGTTATGAGTAACCTACTTGGGGGTCCCTGCTAAGCAGGCTTTCCAGGGGTGGATTTTAAGTGATCCCAGGGAGAAGTGGGCAGGGAAGGAAGGAAAGCCAGTATGGATGCATTATTGCATTGGCTATGTAAGGACAAATACAAACTAAAATCAGAGTCTTAATTCTCCCTGCTGAAACAGGGAGAGCGATTTGTCTCCTCTCCCTTTTCTCAGAGCATTTACTTTAGAAAACCTGTATGTACTTTCTCATTTCTTTAAAATGTGTTCCTTTGAATACATAAGTCTTTTGTCAGCTGGCTTTTTGTTGTTGTTGTTGTTGTTGTTGTTTGCGGTACGCGGGCCTCTCACTGTTGTGGCTTCTCCCTTTGCGGAGCACAGGCTCCGGACGCGCAGGCCCAGCGGCCATGGCTCACGGGCCCAGCTGCTCCGCGGCATGTGGGATCCTCCCGGACCGGTGCACGAGCCCATGTCCCCTGCATCGGCAGGCGGACTCCCAACCACTGCGCCACCAGGGAAGCCCTTTTTTTTTTTTTAATGTAGTAAAAATATTAGAGTGGGTTTAGCTTTGATCCTAAGATACCATAAATTAACAACTGGTGTTTCCTTATTTGGTCCTGCTGCCTTGCAAGTATTTGCTTAGAAATAACACCGTAATGGTGATGGAGAAGGAACAGGGCGAAAGGGAATACACTGGAGCATTGCAGAGGAGTTGAACAATTCTGTGCACTTTAGAGAACACGGAATCTTCGTGTTGGGGACACCCCAAGAACCATCCAGGCGTGGTGCCCACCTAAAACATGGATTCCCTTTTCAACACCGCATCCTTTTTGTCACCTACGCTTTGCTTCCAGATTTCTTTCTGGCAAAGAATTCCAAATTATGGTAACAATTACTGTCTCCAGCTAATGTTGTCAATGTTGTAACATTCTTTAAATTCTTTTTCTAATATCACTAGAAAATTGAGCAAGTGAACTATTAGGAAATGTTGCCGAGGTCAAGATTAAATTAGACCAAATCTACTATTAATAAAATTAGTGCTTTGCTGCCTGGATAAGGAAACCGGATATGTCTTGTTTAAAGAGACCTAACTAGAGAAAATCCTGATCAGCCATAGCATAGCATAATGAGACAGATATGTTATATAAATATACTCCTTTAACTATAATAAATGATAGAATATTTGCCAGAAAGATCAAAGTACAACACACCTACAGTTGCAGAAGCAACTGAACTGTTCAAAGGAACCTTGAATGAATTGGTACCAACCATCTTTTATAAAGGAGAAAAAGTCTTACAAAAGAATGCTCTGTACCTATGAGCATTAGTACGCTATTGTTTTCAGAGAAACCCAAGACACCCGGGTAGTTGTCAAGAGCAGAGCTACTGCAGCAAAGACACAGTGGGGCTGATAATACACCAGCAGAGAGAACCCAAATTACAGCTGAATTATGTGAACAGACGATAAGGATGCCAGTTACATGAACCACCCTAGCTAATTAAATAAGATCCAACATACCAATAATATTGGTACCAAAGAAACCAGACACTGCAATTAAGAAATAATTAAAGAAGGTATTCCTGACATGAAAGCCAGTTTTCTGTGGCTCTTGAGGGGTCTTTCGACAAGGGCCAGAGGAAGCAGACACATTGTTCTCAGAGGGTGGAGGGCTAGATTGAGAAATTAATTTACCTTTCAGAATTGTGTCAGCTAATTTCCTGTGTCTAGAGTTAATGCCCTGATTAGAAAAGACTGGGCGTCCTGGCAGATAGATGGAGCGCTCCCTGCACGTGGGATGAAATACGGCGCTCTGATCCCCCAAAACCTCCATGGTTTTTTCCAGCTGGACTTGGGATGCAGCCTGAGTCTGTACGCAAGGGCAAAGTCCTCAGCCATCGTAACCTGCGGTTCCCCACCTGTGTTGAGGCCCACACTAACTGTTAAGAAGAGGGGAGTGTCGCTAACTGATCTCAGGCCAAGATTGTTAAACAAAAGGAGCCGTGAAAATACGGCTGAACGCTCTTACTTCAATTTCTAAGAAGCCTAAGGAACGTCACAATAACCATCATAAATAATATTTGTTCCATCTTTTATATTTTCCATACCTAAGTGTTTTGTATGCTCCTATCACAAATGATTGGATGTGAGCACTCTCATTATTCCCATTTGTAGACTTGCAAACAGATTCAGTTAAAATCTGTGCAAAGGCACATCATTGGGAAAAGCCAAGATTCCAACACAGGTCAATCTGACTTCAGAGCCTACACTCTTATCCATCCCGCGATACGGCCCACAGCCTGTAGGCGCGGAGGAGCTGAGATCAGTGAGATTAAACCACTGACATTGCTTATAACAGAGTCTGCCCCAGATGAAACTGATGGACATTTCACTCTGGTTCTCCAGGAGTTCTTTCCAGAAGAGAAGTTCTTTCCAGAAAAGACAATCCAATCCTGGTGATAAGAGATCCATGCTGGTCTTAACAGAGAATCTCAGCCTCTGTAGCTATTCCCAGACTCAGCTGCAAAGAATGGGACAATAAGTGGAAGAGGTCTGCTAGGGATATGTCACGTGCTTACACACACACACACACACACACACACACACACACACACACACACACACTCACTCACTTTCCCAGCCAGAGGTAGTTCTTTATTTATAACGCTCCTCTCAAATGTGCTACTTAAGCAAATCAGAAAAAGCGAATATTCCCAGTGGTCAAAACCTGATCAAGAAATCCACTCCGCTGCCAGGGAAGAGAAGCTCAACAAACAGACCCTCAGGGGATTTTTCAGGCCTAAACCAAAGGCCAGTGCACGGTGCTGCTAAAGATCCTTTCCTCCGTGATCACCCTCTCTTCTCTAGATGGTCACCCTCGTCTCTTCTCTTTTATTCTCCTCTCTTCTCTTTTATTGTGTTTTTCTTCTATGCTGTACCCCAAGAGAAGTCAGAAATTGAATACACTCATATTCAGAACATAATTTAGGACGCTCAACTTCATCTAGTTTAATGGATCTTCATCAAATTTAATGATGTATCAAAGTATAGTCATTACAACCAATTATATTAGTTTGCTAGGCGTGCCATAAGTAAGGACCACAGACTGGGTGGCTTAAACAACAGAAACATATTCCCTCACAGTTCTGGAGGCCAGAAGTCCAAGATCAAGGTGTCGGCAGGATTGGTTTCTTCTAGGAGGCTTCTCTCCTTAGTTTGTAGACGGCCGTCTTCTCCCTGTGTCTTCACTTGGTCTTCCCCTTTCATGTCTCTGTTCTAGTCTCCTCTTTTTATAAGGACACTAGTCATATTGGATTAGGGCCCACCCACCCTAATGACCACATTTAAACTAATTATCTCTTTAAAGACTATATCTCCAAATAAGGTCATATCCTGAGGTATTAGGAGTTAGGACTTTGACATATTTTTGGAGGGAGGCAATTCAGCCCATACACAAAGTGAGATTTATATAACCGTCTGACTCAGTTTTTTTTGAGTGAAACTATGTATCCTTTGACCAATACCTCCCTCCTGCCAGCCTCTGGTAACCACCAGAGTGTTGACGAGGAAACTATGTATCCTTTGACCAACACCCCCTCCTGCCAGCCTCTGGTAACCACCATCCTATTCTCTGCTTCTGTGAGTTTGACTATTTCAGATTCCTGGTATAAATGGTATTGTGTAGTGTTTGTTTTTTTGTATCTGGCTTATTTCACTTAGCATAGTGTCTTCCAAGTTCATCCATTTTGTAGCAAATGGCAGGATTTCCTGATTTTTTTTTTAATGGCTGGTTTATCTTCCATTGTATGTACACACCACATTTTCTTTATCCATTCATCTGTCAATGGACATATCTTTGCTATTGTAAATAATGCTGCAATGAACATGGGAGTGCAGATATTTGAGATCCTGGTGTTAATTCTTTTGGGTGCATACCCAAAAGTGGGATTGCTGGACCATACGGTAGATCTATTTTTAACTTTTTTGAGGCGATTCCATACTGTTTTCCATAGCGGCTATACCAATTTACCTTCCCACTAACAATGTACAAGAGTTTCCTTTTTACCACATCCTCGTCAACACTTGTTACATTTTGTTTTTTATTAATAGCCATCCTAACAGATGCTGTCTCCTTGTGGTTTTGATTTGCACTTCCCTGATGATTGATGGTGTCCCGTACCATTTCATACACCCATTGGCCACTTGTCTTTGGGGAAATGTCTGTTCAAATCTTTTGTCTATTTCTTAATCAGGTTGTTTGGTTGTTTTTTGTTTGTTTGTTTGGGATTAGTTTTTTGTTGTTGTTGGTGGTGGGTCTTTTTTTTTTGCTATTGAATCGTAGGAGTTCCTTATATATTTTGAATATTAACCCTTCATCAGATATATGGTTTGCAATTATTTTCTTCCAGTCTGTAGTTTGTCTTTTCACTTTGCTTGTTGTTTCCTTTGCTGTGAAGATGCTTTTTAGTTTGATGCAGTCCCATTTGTCTATTTTTGCTTTTGTTGCCTATGCTTTTGGTGTCATGTTCAAGAAATAATTGTGAAGGTCAATGCTAAGAAGTTTTCCCCCTATGTTTTCTTCTGGAAGTTTTATAGTTTCAGGTCTTATGTTTAAGTCTTCAGTCTATTTTGAGTTGATTTTTGTATACGGTGTGAGATAAAGGTCCATTTCATTCTTTTGCATGTGGGTATCCAATTTTCGCAACACCACTTATTGAAGAGATTATCTTTTCCCCATTGTGTAGACTTGCCCCCCACCCCCCCTTCAAAGATCAGTTGACTATAAATGTGTGGGTTTGTTTCTGGGCTCTCTATTCTGTTCCATCAGTTGATATGACTCCATTTTTGAAGTTTGACTGCTGGTAGATTTCAAATTCCACCCCTCTCTCTTCCCGTTCAGCCCCACATTTGGACAAGCTGATAAGAAAGCCTGGGTTCTCCCTCCTTTGGCTCCAGAAGGAAGTTCAAGTCCCACGCAAGTCCCAGACCACACAAGTTCAAACCACAGGCCCAGCCTTTAACCATAATAAAAGGCAAACCAGTCTCCCTTTCCTCTCTCTCAATCCACTGTTTTTTTTTAGTTTAACTTTATTTATTTATTTATTTTTTAACATCTTTATTGGAGTATAATTGCTTTACAATGGTGTGCTAGTTTCTGCTTTGTAACAAAGTGAATCAGCTATACATATACATATATTCCCATATCCCCTCCCTCTTGCATCTCCCTCCCACCCTCCCTATCCCACCCCTCTAGGTGGTCACAAAGCACTGAGCTCATCTCCCTGCGCTATGTGGTCTCAAGCCACTTTTGTACCAACTTGGGAACCTGCTCTGCTCTTCCCTAAAAGTTTCATTGCATGAGTAATAAATCTTTAAACACTTTTTGGTGTATGTGTGGTGTCATCATTCTCAACATCCAAACCAAATTTCACGTGGAGTGGGGTTCCATCCTGTTCCTGCCGGACGGCCACGCCAATCCACTTACATGTAACTAAGATAACACTCGTAAGGTCAACTATATTACCCATAATAGTAACACAAAAATAATAAAAATGTAGCTCTTTTGATAGATGTCAAGAAGCAATGTCTTCTTGACAAAACATAAATATCTAAAAACAATAGGAATGGAACATTCATTTCTTTACATGGTGAAGAGTACATATTTAAAATGGATTCAGCATTATACTAGATGGAAGGTACTAACATCACACCTCTTTTAAAATATAGGAACAAAGCTGAGACATGGTCTGTCACCACTCCTTCTTGACCTAGCACCTGTGCCAGTTAGTAAGCCATTGTCTCTCAGCCCTAAATCGACTTTTCTTTGTGCTGCTCTGTGAGATGTAACATCTCTCCTTTGCCACATGGCTCCATGTTAGGTGTTATCAGCAGGAGGTACGATAGGCTGAAAGATAGACTTCCCCTAGTGCTCCTAGTGACAGAGCCAGGCATGGAGTTGCTGGCAAAGTGGAAATGTGGTTTTCAGAGTCCTAGCTCCAACATCACAGAGTATGAAAGGGTGATTTTCGTGCTAATAGACAATAACTCGGTAACTGGCGCAGGTCTCTTCAGCCTGTTCCTCCAGCACGCTGAAGTGGATTATTACCTTGCCCCAGTTTGGTTTTTTGGTAAAGAAAAACTCACAGACAGAAGTTATTGAGAAGACCATACTCCTGAAAATACCAACCGTAATAACATCCTTCACATAAAGGCTTTCCTTGCTCTGCGTTTATACTGCTCCACTTGGCTGTTCTTCTACACATACGAAGTCAGTTTGTAGTTGGAGAAAAGCCTTGTAATGGTATTAAAACCCTCTAACTCGCTCTCCAATTCCCCAATACTTAGGGTTATGTCAACATGATAGGATGCTATAAGGATATTAAAATGACAAGTGTGCTAACTAATGTTAGTACGTGGACATGATTATATAAAATAAAAAGATGAAAAAACCCCAAACAGAACATATTAGGTGTATCTTACTTATTACAATGTAAAGTTTATAAGTGTACATAAAAGGATTTGAAATAAAATTGGAATTTTTTTATTTTTTATAAATTTATTTATTTTTATTTTGTTTATTTTTGGCTGCGTTGGGTACTCAGTGCGTGCGGGCTTTCTCCAGTTGTGGCGAGCGGGGGATACCCTTCATTGCGGTGCACGGGCTTCTCATTGCTGTGGCTTCTCTTGTTGTGGAGCACGAGCTCTAGGTGCGAGGGCTTCAGTAGTTGTGGCTTATGGCCTCAGTAGTTGTGGCTTGTGGGCTCTAGAGCACAGGCTCAGTAGTTGTGGTGCACGGGCTTAGTTGCTCTGCGGCATGTGGGATCTCCCCGGACCAGGGCTTGAACCCGTGTCCGCTGCATTAGCAGGTGGATTCTTAACCACTGCGCCACCAGGGAAGCCCTAAAATTGGAATAATTTAAATAAAGTTGGAATAATAGCAATTGCAGTTTAATGCTACATTAAGGTTTTCTTCCTATAAAGTCACAGAAGTTCATAATAGTTTCTTTCTTTTTAAATAACTTTTTTCCCATAAATTTATTTATTTTATTTATTTATTTTTGGCTGCGTTGGGTCTTCATTGCTGTGCACGGACTTTCTCTAGTTGTGGCGAATGGGGGCTACTCTTTGTTGCAGTGCGTGGGCTTCTCATTGCGGTGGCTTCTCTTTTTGCAGAGCATGGGCTCCAGGCACATGGGCTCAGTAGTTGTGGCTCACGGGCTGTAGAGCGCAGGCTCAGTAGTTGTGGTGCACGGGCTTAGCTGCTCCACAGCATGTGGGATCTTCCTGGACCAGAGCTCGAACCCGTGTCCCCTGCATTGGCAGGCAGACTCTTAACCACTGCGCCACCAGGGAAGCCCCATAATTGTTTCTTAAAAGAAAGAAAAAGATATGAGAATATTTGCTTGTTTACATTGCTCAGAGTGCCTTCCTCTCTGATCTTAATGTTCCTTTTAATTTGCTTTTTTAAAAATCTTCTTTGAACAAATGAAGTAATATTGATTTTGTCTGACCTATACTCACAGCTTTGAAAACAAATCTTGCTTTCACAGCTGCTTATTCTAATATTAACAGGCTGAGCGAAGTTTGCCCTCTGAATTAATTCTCAAAATAACGTAAGATTGAGATGTATAATGAAGAAAAATGAACTATAAAAACTAGGACTCTCCAACATACAATGAATTGTTCTTTCCCCTCTTTTTTTTTGTTTTATAAATTTATTTTTTATTTATTTATTTTTGGCTGTGTTGGGTTTTCTTTGCTGCATGCGGGCTTTCTTGTTAGTTGAGGTGAGTGGGGGCTACTCTTCATTGCAGTGCACAGCCTTCTCATTAAGGTGGCTTCTCTTGTTGCCGAGCACGGGCTCTAGGTGCGCGGGCCTCAGTAGTTGTGGCACATGGGCTCAGTAGTTGTGGCTCACGGGCTCTAGAGCGCAGGCTCAGTAGTTGTGGCGCACGGGCTTAGTTGCTTCGCCGCATGTGGGATCTTCCCGGACCAGGACTCGAACCCGTGTCCCCTGCATTGGCAGGTGGATTCTTAACCACTGCGCCACCAGGGACACCCTCCCCCATTTTTAAAAAGAAATAGCATTACCTGACTTTGTCCTGCTCTGTGCAGAATGAGACATGATTAAAGTAGTTTGTGTGCCTGATGATAATACAAAGCGGAGAGGAAAGGAAAAACCTCTGATGAAAATGTGTTCCTATGATGGGAAACTTACCATCTCTGGCTGCACAAAAGGAAGAGAGAAAGCAGCCAGAAATATTCAGTTTTCTCTGTCATAAACGTGCCTTTTGGGCATGGTCAAGGTATCCCAAGGAATGAGATGTGGAGCAAAAGATTTTTGAATTAGAATGACCTCAACTTCTCTTTTATTGAGCTCAAGGTCATCTAATAGCTGTTCTCACAACCATCCTCTTCTCCTCATCACATCTTTTGTTCTTCTCTTTATTTTTCCCATCCATATTAAAGGAAGATTATTCTAAAACCTCAATTCAATATAACAGCTATAGGTAAAGTAATTACCACGTGCAAGATATTCCAAATTCTGTAAAAAATTCTTGCCGGGACTTCCCTGGTGGTCCTGGTGGTAAGACTCTGCACTCCCAACGCAGGGGTCCCAGGTTCGATCCCTGGTGGGGGGAACTAGATCCCAAATGCCTGCCACAACTAAGAAGTCTGCACGCGGCAACTAAAGATCTCTCATGCCGCAACTAAGACCTGGTGCAGCCAAGATAAATAAATAAATAAAATTAAAAAAATGTCTCTTGCCTTTTAAACTAGCTCGAATTTATTATGTTATATGCAAAGTAATTTTGACTAATGTATGTGCCTTTTTTATTCATTTATTTTTTAATTGAAGTGTAGTTGCTGTACAATGTTATATAAGTTACAGGTGTACAAAATACAGTGATTCACAATTTTTAAAGGTTATACCTATACATGCTTATTTCTTATAAAACGAAGTCCAAATTTCTAAGTACACTCAAAGTTCTGTATAATCTAGACATATCTTACCTTTTCAACCTTATTTTTTATTGCTTCTTAATTGAAATTTTTTTTTCTCCAAACTGCCTGGCATACCCTGTATTCTTTTTTTTTTTTTTTTTTTGCGGTACGTGGGCCTCTCACTGTTGTGGCCTCTCCCGTTGTGGAGCACAGGCTCCGGACGCGCAGGCCCAGCGGCCATGGCTCACGGGCCCAGCCGCTCCGTGGCATGTGGGATCTTCCTGGACCGGAGCACGAACCCGTGTCCCCTGCATCGGCAGGCGGACTCTCAACCACTGTGCCACCAGGGAAGCCCTATACCCTGTATTCTTAAACACATCCTGTTCACTCTATGACCACACCTCTGCTCATTTAAACGTCATCTTCATGTCACTTTCTCTCTTTAAATCCCATCCATCCTTCAAAGCTCACTTATCTCAAAGCTCCCTTTTACGACAGAGACAGCCCTTCTTTTGATGATTTATAGAACTTCCTGTATGTGCAATTACTTTGGCATTTGTCATATACTCTCACGAACCATTATTCATTAAAACATTTTTAAATGTATGTGAATAAAACTGTAAGATCCTCGGGGTCAGGAAACACCTCTTTTGCTTGTTTGTGCTCTGAAGGAGACGCAGAAATGCTTTCTGATTATTCACTACTTATGGTGGGCCACTTCCAAAACTTATACCCAAAGAGAAAATTACACTTTTACTCAAGGAAATAAAATATAACCCTTATATTCGTTCACTAAAATGGGTTTACTGATCACATTCTGTAACAGGGGAGAACATTTTGTATTCTATTACAAGTTAATCACTAAAGGGATGTTGCCTATAAACATAAATTATACATAAAGGCCCATCTCTGGGAACACTGCCTCCCAGAATCTGCCCCGCTAAGCTCACTGTGCCCCAGAAAGCAGGCCAGGATCTGAGGTGAATTAACCTCCAGCCAGGTGAGAATTTGGGGAAAAACAGAAAAGGTGAACTATAGTCCTAGACTCTATATGGGGCTAAAAATCACTGATGCATAATGTCATCTCCTCACTCTTCTCTGGGCCTCTGGGGAGTCAGGGAGGTGACCTCTGGCAACGTGTTGAAGGCATCTGGAGAGGAAGTGGGAGTGGGAGAAAGCCATGAAGGGTGGTGTCCTGTGAAATGCTGAATGGTTTGGGTTTAAATACCAGTTCTGTCGTTCATTCGCTGTAATTCTGTAAATAACAGAGTGTCATTTCCCTCCTCTATAAAATGGGAATCTTACAAGGTTTTTATATGGTTTATTATTAATCAATATTTTTGATACTGAAATCCTCAAAAATGGGATTGATTTTGATTCAACAGACCTCAAAAAATGTTTTCAAAATTTTTATTTCAAAGATTCCTTTTGGGTCTCTAACTTACCTTCCGATTAAGTAAACAATTTCTTCTCTAGTAATAAAGAGATGAAAGCTATCTTTCATTGCCAAGTGGATATTGCACAGATTAGTTAACATGAAGCTTATGTGTTCCAGCTTAGGGGAAAGGGTAAAAACACATCTAGTTAGATTTAATTTCTTCTTCGAACCTGACAAAATATCAAAATTTGGGAGGAGTTGGGATGGGGAGAGTTGATAGTTGATAAAATATGTTTTAAATTATAGAAGCCCAAAGGCCTCATGTGTTTGTTCAGACTTCATCTGGTAACACTGAGTGTGCATTTCAGACATTTTGACACTTTATTGCATCAAATGGATGCGTAGTCCTTCTCAGTGACATTGGACTTCAAGGGTATAATCATTCTATATGTGCCCCACCCTCTTGTGTTAATTACTGTGATGAACTGTCTTTCTCTAAGAGGTGATACTTCTTTAATTTTTATTCCAACAGAGAAACATGAATCTACCCATTTAAGAGCAAGGAGCATTTTGTAAACAGAACTTAATATTTGTTTTTTATTCAATTAGATACTATAATACAATTTCAATAAACAATCTCTAAATTAAAATGCCACTTTTTTGGATATTTTTATTTTTTAATTTAATTTAATTTTTTAAATTTTAAAATGCTACTTTAACTCCAAGGAAAGAAAGCAGCTTGAAAATCTATAAATAAAAGGTGATTTGAAAACCAGGAAAAGAATGACATTTTATCAAAAATGATAACCAAATTGGCCAAAAGCCAGCTAGTCATCTTGACTATTGCTAGAATTTCCATTTGCTATAGTTTTGTAAGGGTTTGTCTCCTTATTTTTGGTGGTATTTATTCCAGAGTTTCTAAAACTGGTGATATGTTGGTTGAAAATTTGACAGCATAAGATCCTTATTTTCTTCAACAAACTCCCTTGACCATCATGTGATCTCATATAACCACAAAAGACATTCCTCTAGAGCAGGAAACAGACATATGACTTGGGACTATCCAGAGAAAGACAGAGGCCCTGCATCCCTTCCATTTTTATGATGTACTTAAAATAAAAACAAATAATAATAAACATTCTCAAAGCAGGATTCTCCAAGTTGCGGTATATTTTGAATGTTTACATTTAACCATGGGAGTGGCATGAGGGAAACCTTTTAATCCTGTCAGTGCCTCTGTAGTTATTTATAGAGATTATTCAGAGACAACTCAGGACAGCTGAATCTGAGGCCGTGTGTAAATTAGGCCCTGATGTGCACAGACAATACAGGAGATCGGCCCTGGTCTTCGTGGCTGCACCTGGAAGAAAGATACGCAAGTTTTCTGGTGACTGGAGAGGTTTGAGTCCATGTTTACATGGGCCAAGATAAATGAGATATGAGATGAATATCTGGCTAATTCTAACACCTCCCCTAACTCTGCTTTTAAAGGCAAAGCAAGAGGCTCATGCCTAAATTAGGGGAACTGGACGGACGAGGAACCAGGACGACAGCTGTCGCCCTGCCTACATCACGCCTCTAGCCCCGGCCAGCAGCAATTGCTGTGGGGCTCCCAAAGCCACACCCATCCTCCCCACAGGTTGTCCTCCCTCACGCACTAGAGTTCAGGGCACCGGAGACCCCATGGTCCCTACTCAGCCCAGGCAGAAGGTCATGGGGCTTGGGGGACGAGGGACAGCTCTGGCTGGCTCTGAGTCCTGTCTCCAGAACACGTGGCCTTGGTTGCTTCATACCTAAATTTCAGTTTCCTTTTTCTTTTTTAAAATTTATTTATTATTTATCTTATTTCTGGCTGCATTGGGTCTCCGTTGCTGCCCGTGGCTTTCTCTAGTTGCAGCGAGCAGGGGCTACTCTTCATTGTGGTGTGCGGGCTTCTCATTGCGGGGGCTTCTCTTGTTGCGGAGCACGGGCTCTAGGTGCACGGGCTTCAGCAGCTGTGGCACGTGGGCTCAGTAGTTGTGGTGCATGGGCTCAGTTGCTCCGCGGCATGTGGGATCTTCCTGGACCAGGGCTCGAACCCATGTCCCTGGCATTGGCAGGCAGAGTCTTAACCACTGCGCCACCAGGGAAGCCCTAAATTTCAGTTTCCTAATCTGTAAAATGAGGATAAGCGCAATGGTAGCCAGCTCACTGAGCTGAGATGATTAAACATGAATTAATTGTCTAGCTCCTGGTAAGTGTCCTCTCAAAGTAGGGGTGAGAGACCCACAGCTAGTCTCCACATTCATTGATGATTCTTGCCTAAATCAATTATTCGTATGATAGTTGCAAAAGGGTAATTTTCTCAGTCCACCGTTCTCTCTAAATTTGTTAGTTGCATTAGATGACCTTTCCCTTCTTGCTTTTTTGTTTGTGGTTTAATCAGTATGAACTAATGGGGTCTTATTTTACTTAGTGGGTTATAGCCCACTCTTATCACTGTTACTCAACTTTCCCAGCTCTTGGTCAGCGGGAGCTCCTGCTTTCTGGCTCCTGTGTCCTCTCAGCAGCTCCTGCCCGCACCTCATGTTTTGAGCACTTCTTTATTTTATAGCCTAACAAAGCAATTCAGGTTCATCTTGTACTTTCCTTGTCTCAGACTTGCCATCAGCCATTTTTTTCAAGAAGCTCTGATTCTTTGTGGTGGAAAACAGTATTTAGAATCCAACACCCAGGCACTAGATTCGTTCATTGCTTTTGAGGTATCACTGTTTCTAGGCCCCTTCAGCAGACAAAACTAGAGAATATGCACACACCCCCACAAATATAACTATATCTCCATCTTTTAAAACCACGAGTTCATGCTAATGCTCCCATTCTAGTGCAGCTCGAGGGATTCTTAGCATTTCCATATTTGTTTGTCGTGACATTATCAATGCTTGTACTCGCTTGTTCACCTACTGTATGTAGCAAGCCGTTTCAGAATTGCTAACTCACATCACTGCTGAAACAAACCCTACAAATAGAGTTCGCGATTTGTTTGCAATTGGTTTTGTCTCTATAGTAAAAACGCTGTGTTCGAAAAATTCTTGGGAGAGGGTGAGTTTTATGATATGTGAATTATACCTCAATAAAGACATTAAAAAAAAATTTACATGGGTTAGTTCCCCTCTCCTTCAGCATGGCTACGCTCTCCATTTTAAATGCAATTAAGTTTACTTGCTTCTGTTTGTATTCCATCTTAGAATTTTTTTTCCTTCTCTATCCTGTTGACATTTAATTTTGGAGTATGTAAACATGAATATGGCTCTAAAAGCCCATACTATACAAAAAGGTATCCTCAGAGGTGTGACATTCTCATCCCCTTTCCTTCCACTCAACTCCTTTCTACCCCAATAGGTGACTAGCCTCATTAGTTTCTGCTCCACCCA
This sequence comes from Aethalodelphis obliquidens, assembly GCF_003676395.1. Lineage (NCBI taxonomy): Eukaryota > Metazoa > Chordata > Mammalia > Artiodactyla > Delphinidae > Aethalodelphis > Aethalodelphis obliquidens. The sequence goes on from NW_020837956.1 coordinate 37,269,228, forward strand.
TCCTGTTTCCTTTTTACAAAAATAAACTGGTGGAGATCTCTGTTACTATCTACCTATCTATCCATGCATCCACCCATCTCTCCATTATCTTCCATACACAAAAGATAGTAAAGTGTACTCTTTGTCATTCGATTTTTTTTCCTCTGCGTAACAATGTAATCTTGAAATCACTTTGCATCAGTTTATAGAGATCTTCTATATTCTTTTCTCATAGCTGCATAGTACTCCAGCGTGTGGATATTCCATCACTTAGAGTTTGTCTTTTGCATCACAGAGTTTTAATGGATTTTCATGTCTCATTGGATCCTTGTAATAACCCTGTGAGATGGGCAAAATGTGTGTCATTATTCCCATCTTGCAGTTGAGAAAATAGAGATTCCGAGAGGTGACAGAGGTGAGTAATAACGGAGTGGGGTCTAGAAACAGACATCGGAGTTCAAGGGCAGCAGCTCTCCCAGTACACTGTGCTGGTAGCCTTCATACCTCTTAATCCTGTGCATGATAGGGAAGCTCAGGCTTTGCGGAAATCTAGTCTGGAACAGTGACCACTATTTATCACATGTCTCTAGGTTTAATGATAATAATGAAATAATGTATTCTGAGTTCCAAACAACTACTTCAAAACAAAATTTTTAAAATGACCTGTATCAGGACCCTGGCATACTTAAATTTGGTAATTTGAGGAGAGTTCATAAAGGACCTTGATGTCAGAGGAAATGGAAATTAAAACAATAATGAGATACCCTTTCCTAATCATCAAATTGGCAAAAATTAACGAGCCCTACCCAACCAAGTGTTGGAGAACGTATGAAAAAATGGGAATGCTTGTGTACGGTGATGAAAGTACACTTACAGTCACTTTAGAGAACAGTTGGCAGTATCTTGTAATTTTAAAGCTATGTGTAGTTTTAATGTAACAACATGTAGTGGATTTATTGTTGCTATTTTATTTATTTATTTTTTATTTATTTAGGCTGTGCCACGCGGCTCGCAGTATCTCAGTTCCCCTACCAGGGACTGGCAGTGAAAGCCCAGAATCTTAACCACTAGGCCACCAGGGAACTTCCCTTATTGCTGCTACTTTAAATGAATTAATAAATTTTAAATTCTCAGTTTTGTCTAGAATATGATAAATATTAATAGCTCTAACACACGTAAATAAAACCTTTTTGGGGTCCTAAATAAACTCATGAATGTAAAGGGGTCTTGAGAGAAAAATGGTTGAAAACTGTTTCTTGTGATGAGTTGTAAGAGTTGTGGGGAGTTCTTTATACTTTCTTGATACGAGTCCCTTATCAGATCTATTATTTGCGAATCTTTTCTCCCATCTGGGAATTATCTTTTTACTTTTTTAAAAAAATTAATTAATTTATTTATTCTTGGCTGCGTTGGGTCTTCTTTGCTGTGCGCAGGCTTTCTCTAGTTGCGGCGAGCGGGGGCTACTCTTCGTTGCGGTGTGCGAGCTTCTCATTGCAGTGGCTTCTCTTGTCACGGAGCACGGGTTCTAGGCACGTGGGCTCAGTAGTTGTGGTTCACGGGCTCAGTAGTTGTGGCGTGCGGGGTTCAGTAGTTGTGGCGCACGGGCTCTAGAGCGCAGGCTCAGTAATTGTGGCACGTGGGCTTAGTTGCTCCATGGCATGTGGGGTCTTCCCGGACCAGGGCTCGAACCCGTGTCCCCTGCATTGGCAGGCGGATTCTTAACCACTGTACCACCAGGAAAGTCCTGTCTTTTTACTTTCTTGATGATGTCCTTTGAAGCACAGGATTTTTTAATTTTGATGCAGTCCAGTGTATATATATTTTATCTTTTTTCACTTGCACTTTTGGTACAGATCTAATCTAATAAACCACTGCTTGAAATCCAAGATCACAAAGATTTCCTCTTATGTTTTCTTACAAGAGTTTTAAAGTTTTAGCCCTTACATTTAGCCCTTACATCTATGAGCCATTTTGACTTAATTTTTTGTATATGATGTGAGGCAGGGGTCCAATTTCATTCTTTTGTACGTGCATATCCAATTGTGTCAGTGCCATTTGTTGAAAACCTCATATAGTTTTACAAGTTTTGGTTACATCACTATTCAGTGTTTACATTATGTATATGTAAATATATTTTCTGCTGAGCCAAGAAATATACTGTTATTGTTTCCTTTCTTGTTAAAAAGTCTGCTTTTCTCAGAGTTAGCAGTAGCCTAATTTAAATTGTTGCTGTTGTTTCCTTTTTTTGAACTCATGCTGACATCTTTCCACACCCTTCAATGGCTTCCATTTCTACAAGACCAAACCCGGGGCTTCCCTGGTGGCACAGCTGTTAAGAATCCACCTGCCAATGGAGGGGACATGGGTTCGAGCCCTGGTCCGGGAAGATCCCACATCAGCCGCGGAGTAACTAAGCCCGTGCACCGCAGCTACTGAGCCTGAACTCTAGAGCCTGCGAGCCACAACTACTGACCCCGCGTGCCACAACAACTGAGCCCGCGCGCCACAGCTACTGAGCCCGCGTGCCTGGAGCCCATGCTCCGCGACAAGAGAAGTCACCGTAATGAGAAGCCCATGAACCGCAATGAAGAGTAGCCCCCGCTTGCTGCAACTAAAGAAAGCCCACGCGCAGCAACAAGGACCCAAAGCAGCCAAAAATAAATTAAAAAAAAAAAGAGAGACCAAACCTGTCTGCTAATCTATCAATTCCTCTTGCTTTCTAAAGAGACGTTGCTTTGGGGCGTCTGTTCCCTACACCAATCCACACTTCCTGCTCCCTAAAAATGATTCTGCCCAAACCTCCACAGCACTCTGCCTGCTGACACACGCCATAGCAGTGCAGCAGCATCTTTTCTTTGGAGACGCTCCTCCAGCGCTCTCGGCTCCTGCCTCACTGGCTGGCCCTCCCCTTCATAATCCCCGAGGATCACCATGACCTCTGTCTCCTCTTAGTTCTCTCATTTCCTGGATCCCACTTCTCTCTCTTTTAATTTATTCCCTCATTTTGGTGGAGTAGAGATTCCAGTAGCTTCCTGAGAAAATGCATGGGAGATAAATTATTTTTTATCTTTCAATGAGTAAAAAATGTCTTTATCTGCACCCTCATATAAATAGTTTGGCTGGGATTAGAACTCACGTTTAGAAATCGTTTTCGCTCAGCACTTTGAAGGGATTTCTCCTCTGTCTTCTGGTTTTCAGTGATGCTTTTGAGAAGTCAGTGCAATTCTCATGTGGCATCTGAATCCTTCTGCCCCATTTTGTCTCTTCAGAAGTCTTTATGATCTTTTTTTTCACACTTGATACTGTGAACTTTCATTATAATATGTCTTATTCTGGGTCTCTCGTCATGCATTGTGCTGGATACTTGAGGACTCCTTTAATTCTGGGGACTTGTGTTTCAGTTTGAGGAAATTCCCTCATATTGATTCTCCGATCATTCCTTCCTCACTCTTTTCTCTGTGGAATTCCTATTACTTAGATGTTGGACTTCCTGGATGAGCTTTAAAACTTTCACCTGTCTCTCTTCGCTTCCAGCTTTATCCCTTTATTTTACTTTAGAGGGTTTTTTCAACTTTAGCTTTCAGTCCTTCCACTGACTTAAAAATTCTTTTGGCTATCTATTTTTTTATATACCTTTATTTATTTTTGGCTGTGTTGGGTCTTTGTTGCTGCGCACGAGGTTTCTCTAGTTGGGGCGAGCGGGGGCTACTCTTCATTGCGGTGTGTGGGCTTCTCATTGTGGTGGCTTCTCTTGCTGCAGAGCACAGGCTCTAGGCATGCAGGCTTCAGTAGCTGCAGCACACGGGCTCAGTAGTTGTGTCTTGCGGGCCCTAGAGTGCAGGCTCAGTAGTTGTGGTGCACAGGCTTAGTTGCTCCGCGGCATGTGGGATACTCCTGGACCAGGGATCGAACCCGTGTCCCCTGCATTGGCAGGCAGATTCTCAACCACTGTGCCACCAGGGAAGCCTTGGCTATCTATTGTTAATTTCCAGGAGATGAGGTCTTTCTTGCTCTCTAATGGTACCTTTAAAAAAAATTTCTGTTCTTGTTTTGTGGCTATAATATCTTTTCACGTCTCTCTCAGGATATTAACATTAACAACTTGTATTAACATTGACTCATTTCCTCTGAATTCTTTTTTTCTCTTGGTTTGTTTTAGCCTCTTGTTTGTTGAAATGTTTCCTCAAATGCCTAGAAATCCTTAAATCTCGTATTTAAGAGTGGGACACAAAAAAGTTGATTGGAAATTGTGTGTGTGAGTGTGCATGTGTGGTATGTGCTTATGTGTCTGTGCATGGTGTATGCGTGTATTTTGTGGTATGTGTGAGTCTGTGTGGTAGACGTTTGTGAGTGTGTGGTATGTGGTGTGTTTGTGTATGTGAGTGTATGGTGTGTATGTTTGTGTGTGTAATAGGTGTGAGCATGTGTGTCTGTGTATGGTGTGTGTGTCTGTGTTTAGTGTGTGTGTCTGTGTGTGGTGTATTTGTGTGTGGTGTGTGTATGTTTGTGTTATGTGAGTGTGGGTGTGTGTACCGGGGTGGGGCAGGATGGGGAGTGAGGGTTGTAGACTGTTGGGCCTCACGGTTATGTGATCAGGAAGCAAAGCCAATTTTTCTTGCAGGGGACAGTGGGGTTTGGGTTTGGGGTAACAGATGTCTCCTGACTTTATCAAAGATGGATAATTTTCTTTTTTTTTTTTTCCTTTTGTTTTTGGATGATTTTCAAGAGGAGAAGGAGGTGGGAATATCTTAATAACTTAAGACAAGAAGTTTCTTGTTGAATTATTTCTAGTGTTTCCCAAAGTACCAAGACCAGCAAAAGAGGAAAAGCAAACGAGGCCCCGTGGAAGAAAGTCATTACAAAAAAGGCTGTACATTTCTTTGGTGTTTCTTCTCAAGACTGTTACTGGGCCAGCCACACAGCCAGTATAAAGAGTAAATGCAGGATTTCATCTTCCCGGGAGGGCAGTCTAGCACATTTCACAAACATTTCTTGAATAGAAATTGCTCTTTACTGCAGGTGAAATGCCACTGGGTTTTCAGTTATCTTGGAAAGAGTTCCATATAGTTCCATATTGTAGCTGTGTCTTTAAAATCTCAAACAAACTCCTAAAATTTGATGACACCTAAACACAGAGTGAAGAAGTTCTTGGAAAGTTAAGTATGTAAGGACAGGAAAACCTCAAGAGCCAGCGTTCAAAATCATTGTCGGGCTTCCCTGGTGGCGCAGTAGTTGAGAGTCCGCCTGCCGATGCAGGGGACACAGGTTCGTGCCCCGGTCCGGGAAGATCCCACGTGCCGCGGAG